>NW_018734743.1:0-41658 GCF_002204515.2 Aedes aegypti
CGAATGCCGTTTGGCAGAATGCCATTTGGTTGAACGCCATCTGGTAGAATGGGTCGTTTGGCCGAATTACGAACAAAATAAATAATAAAATTGCTTTAACGCTAATGTGTGGCCCACTGATCAGCTAAATAATTTGTTGATTTTTATGATGTGGCGGGACGTCATGTTTGTCGCTACGTTAATTCAGGACGAACTTGTGAACTTCACATATCGCATAAAGACTCAAAGCTGATGATTGGTTCGTCTCTGGATTACCAATGGTGTGCTGGGACTTAAAGTGTTTTTATTATATCGTGTTTTGTTCGTCTTCATATTTTTATAGGGAAGATATCATAGTGAAAGCAATTGTGGAAATTCCATTAAGATCTGAACATGTTTCAATACTTCTTCGTTGTGAAAAGAAAAAGCTGAAACTTATGGTTGAGAGAACTATGGAAATAATTTTCTAAGCACGATTAGAGAGATCGAAGCAAACCAATCCTGCAGAAGAACATTAAGTTTAAAACCGTTTAGTTGCTGTCAAAGCTAACTAAAACGCAATACGAAAACTCCTGCTGTTACCGCTGACAGAGAAGTGAATTTAGGATTCACATTTAGGATGTTTTCATTTCATTATTTACTGTTTCTTGAACTAACACGAAAGAGCTAATTATTTGTATATCAATGAAGTTCTTTACAAAATTCATGTGAACTGTTTTCTCTTTGTTTTTAATTTCGACCAAACGGCTTTCGGTCAAAAGGCATTCGGCCAATTGACCTTTTTGGCTAAATGACCCGAAAAAAAATATACCCCTTGTTTTATAGAGAGCTGAAATTTTGTGGGCCTATTGTTAACGTTCAACGCTCCGTCATCTTAATCATAGTCATCATCGAAACTTCAAATCAATAACGGATCCTGCCCCCTTAATACCAATTTTAGGCGATGATAAAGATCTGCATTTCATTTTTTTTTTTTTTGTAAAAATCAAATATTTTTTCTATTCTTCTAGGCAGATATTAGCAGTAGAAAATTTAAGTGTACAAAATACCTGTATGCTGTTTTCTTTTGATATGTTGGTCATGAATGAATTATTTTTTATTGTTTTATACTCAACATCAAATGGGAAACTAACGAAACTTAGTTTTATCATATTCATGAATATTTTCCGAAAAACTGGAAATAATATGCATTCAATTTTAGGATGAGTGTTATTTCGAAAATTAAATGCATTTATATTTTTGAATAAAGTATTGGACATTGGAAGATTAAGGATAGAACTGAAATTCAGGTAGCCCAAAAATAAAATGATGGCTTAAAGAAGTGGTCCAAATAATCATTGAGAGCCATGATTTGAAAATATTTGTGAATGTTACGATAATTTTTTTGAACTTAAACTATCGAAAATCGATTCACTACTGTATCTTACAAACAAGTGCGTTCGCCACTCGAAGTACACTTGAGCTTAGGCCTAAGCTCCGACGCACCGCGCGTTTACTATAAATCTGTTTGTTAAATGTCCAAAAACCGACAACACGACCCCGACCGCACACAATAGCCAAACCGAAATCCTCCTTACCAGATGCCAGAAAAAAAGGCCCGATATGAAGCTCCACTCAAATTATCACCTCGACCGAGGCGCCCATTGAGTAACCGCAAGTGGCCGGGCGGGCGAAGAGATGATCATCATCATAACGCGCGTTGTCGCTTCAAGTCGCGCGAACATGATCGTGAAGATGCGGTTTCAGCTATTTGCATCGCTGTTGTTTGAGCTTCAAATCGACTGCAATGACCACTAGGGTGGTTTTGCGTCACACTAGTCATTCGATTCTAAGCAAAATTCTGAATGATAAACATGATCGATCGAATGAATTGATTGATATTCCCATAGTAATTCCTACACAAATCTGACGGACTTCTCCAATCTCAAATGAGTTCAAGTTTCGGAAGGACACTCAGATTTTGATCTAGAATCGTGTAAGTGACTTGGAGAAAAAAACGATATTTTGAACCACCCTAATGCCATTTCTACTCCAACGGTAACAATGGTAAGCCGGACGCCTTGTCGAAAACAGTGCACCATCAATCAGCGTCTCGTGTGTGCGTTTTGAAGGTTACCTGTATGAGGTGAAATGGCTGATGCTTCGAAAATTTCGCGCATCCCGCGCACTTGTTGACCTTGGTGAGAGCACGCCGATCGCCGAATTTGCGCGGGGGTTATTGGGAGTCTATACTCGAGGAGTGGCGGAGTTTGAACTTGATGAATGCCTTAGAAAGGTGACAAACGTTTTGTCACTGGTTTCCCTAAAAGGATAGGTTTGTCAGGTTGGGCGTTTGAAGTGCCTTCGGAAATGTTTATTGTTTGTGAGCAACATGGAGACTCTGTAAAAAAAAAGAAAAACTGATGTACCTTTCGTCAGAAAAAGGAATAAATTAATTCTTTCGAAAGCATTTTTGGTTTATAAAGAATTTTGACTCCTTTACGCTTCAAACCCCTAATCAACCCTAAAAGAATCGAAAATTTAGATTTGAGTATTGCACCTGTTGTGGCCAACAACAAGCCACCGGGGTGCATCATACCGCACCACACCGGTGGATGAACATGCCTCATGTTGAGGCCACAAACACACCACAAATCATCAATACTGGCAACACTTTACTCACCTTAAATAATTCCTCATACCCTCATTCATGCTGCATACCTAGAAACATAAAATAATTAGTATCAAATCATTAAAACACAGAGTAATCAACTTACCTTTCAAGATCATTCCAGATCACAACATTGAAAAGCATTGTTATTGTTTACCTTCGCATTGTATCATTCTCTGACAGTTCCAGAAGATTCTGCAGTACAAATAGGTTGTATAACAGTTTAGACACAACACATTATTGTATACAACAATACACTTCTGGAATATTCCATGCAAGTATATAGGGAAGAGTGGAGTATAAATAGGACATCTTCAGCTATAGAAAATCAGTCTGAAATAAATCGTGAACTAGAACGTATATCTCTCGTATAATTATTCCCTACCGGATCGTATCCGCGGGAACAGTTTGGCGCTGTAGACAGGATGCTAGTTCGTAACTAGCATCCTAGTGAAAGTAGTAGTGGTACATAATGAATTAGCGTAGTTATTGCGGGCAGTGCTATATCGCGTGCGACGACCCAGTTCGATCCACCATGCAGGTGCTCCGGCTGACGTCGACCTTCAGTGGACCCTCTACAACCCATCATCCTCGACCACAAGCAAGGCATTTCGTCATCGTCAATGACAACGACTCTTTCTGCACCACGGTCGCTAATTCGTCAACGTCGGAGCAACTACGTTACGCATAATGCTCCTTAGTTATTGCCTTTGAGGTGAACAATCGCATCGCAACAATCCGTTGCACCTTCTCCCATCGTCGAAACGGCTAGTTCCCAGTGCAACAGTCCGTTGCAGAAACTGGAGCCTTTAATTTCATCATCATCAAATCTACGGTGTACTTCAACGTCGGAGCGGCCTCATTAAGTGCTAGTGCCTTCGAGTTGGATACCGTAACGTTTCGCATCGTGCAACAATCCGTCGCACAAATACACAAGAATCGCCGAACGGTCCCTGCCAGCCAGCGACTATTGCTTTGGGATTCACATCTCCATCAACGTTCAGCATCGCCAAGTGGTCCCTGCCAGCCAGCGGCTTTTGCCTTGGGATTAACGTCATCACTCGAGTCGCCGAAACAATCTCTGCCAGCCAGCGATTATTGCTTTCGGGATTAACATCATCGTCATCATCGCAAATCGTCGTAGCGGCCGCTGCCAGCCAGCGTCTATTGCCTACGAGATATGTACGGACACACTCATCTGCGAAATCTATAACTCTCATCATCATCTTGAATCGCCGAAACGGTCCCTGCCAGCCAGCGACTATTGCTTTCGGGATTCACGTCATCGCTTCAACATCGCATCATGCTGCCTATGCGATCGCCACACGGTTGGCGGCAATTCAACGCAAACGAAATCGATTCTACGCTAACAACAACCAATTCATCAACGAACATCAACATCGATAACATACAACAACAACTTCATTCATCAGAGATCTACGTCACGCCGACAACTACCAGTTTACTCGCATGCAAAATTCGTCATTCATTCATCTCACCATCATCGCCTCAACCCGATTGCTCAAGGTGGGCGGCATATCATTGTCATCGTTTCAAATCTTCAACCGCCATTCAACCAAGGTGGGCGGCATCTCACCATGTAAGCAATACGATCATCTCTACTCTCATCATCACCGAATCAAGCCGAGCAGAATTACTCTGTGCCGTCTCATCATCACAAATGACCAAAGAATCAAGAAGTTTCCCACATCATCAAAATCATCGAGGACAAATGTCATCCCATCACTCAATCAAATTGTTCCCAATTTGGTGGGCGGAATGTTGTGGCCAACAACAAGCCACCGGGGTGCATCATACCGCACCACACCGGTGGATGAACATGCCTCATGTTGAGGCCACAAACACACCACAAATCATCAATACTGGCAACACTTTACTCACCTTAAATAATTCCTCATACCCTCATTCATGCTGCATACCTAGAAACATAAAATAATTAGTATCAAATCATTAAAACACAGAGTAATCAACTTACCTTTCAAGATCATTCCAGATCACAACATTGAAAAGCATTGTTATTGTTTACCTTCGCATTGTATCATTCTCTGACAGTTCCAGAAGATTCTGCAGTACAAATAGGTTGTATAACAGTTTAGACACAACACATTATTGTATACAACAATACACTTCTGGAATATTCCATGCAAGTATATAGGGAAGAGTGGAGTATAAATAGGACATCTTCAGCTATAGAAAATCAGTCTGAAATAAATCGTGAACTAGAACGTATATCTCTCGTATAATTATTCCCTACCGGATCATATCCGCGGGAACAGCACCTTTTAATTTCGTAGGAATTGCCTATCTCTTGACAGATACGCGCATTTCGACTATCATTTGCAGCCTTATTCAGTGTCGGTTACTCGTAGTAGACACGAGTAGCTGACTCTGAACAAGGCTAAAAGTGGTAGTCGAAAGATGCGTATTTTTCAAAAGATAAGAATATTAAATAAATATTGTACAAAATGTTCATAACCACAGCAATTCACTACAAATTTTCCTCCAGACGTCCCAACCTGGGGGCAACACATGCTCCGCCCACCTTTATTTTGAGCTAAGTCATGCCGGGTTCATTCCTACCAGCAAAGTTTATTTTCCGAGGCGGAGTCATTGCTACACGCTTCCTATATAGAACCTCAGCGTCTCACACGTTCGTTTCTCATCCCGGAACTGGTTTGCAATCAAAAACACCAATTCTACCGGACTATCCCACATCTGGACATTTGGGGATGGATATAATTTACAGTTATCGGAAAATTTTCGCTGTTCAAGACGGTTCATGCATCCAAAATTTATCCACAGCAAAAGAAATGAAAAATGTTGTGAAATGAATAAATTCAAAATATGTTTTGTTTGATTTTGATGCAAATTCTTCGTCACAGTCTCTGATTAGCATATTTCTATTTCCATACTCTACTGATCTCGATTCCACCAGACAGCGAATATTGAATGATTTTTTTTAGTCTCATCTTTCCTGCTCCACGTTTGAGACCGTTGAACTGTTCAACAACCACCTGATGATGTCTACGTCATCAACGAAGTTGGTTAACCCATTAACGTCTAGAAAAGACAAAAATTCAGAATGATTAATTTTATTGAATTGCTTTCGTTTGGATTCCTATGGATTTCTAGTTTGACAAGTTTTGTTTTCATTTCTGTGGTAAACCAATGGGTCAGAACGGATAAAAGAGGCTAGCTCTAACATGTGGTCAACATGGGTTCCAAATCAATAAAATTTGAATGAATGAAATGATTCTACTTGATCGCGTTTGTATAAGTTTAGGAAAACTACATTGTTATTTGACACCCCTAGCTTCCTCACAGACCGGTTTCATGGAAGTACGCAAGAGCTACGCTGTGACAACTCTCCGCTGTAAGTTTGTCCCCATCAATCAGCTGTCCCTTTCTTCGTACTCTGCACTGTTGACAGTGATTCCTCTCCATAAAAAAGTTGAAAGGAAGTCTTGAAATAGATTTTTCATATTGTAATGGAGTTTTTTTACTCTCATAGACCAGATTTTGCATTTTTTCGAACTATTTATCATCATCGCATAGTAAACTCATTTGAAGATGTTTTTTTATTTACCTGGATTCTTTGTCATCAACATGTGATATTAGCTTCGTCATGCTATACGGCACTTGAGCCCTGCTAGTGAATGGTTTGAAGATAAAAACCTGTAAAATCGATATATTAGTATCTAATTAGGTGATTTTTAAACAAATGTGCCTTTTTTATTGGCACCAGAATCGAAGTATTTATTACACATATTAATATATGACCGCACTCAATCTTGACGCAGTGACGTAGTCAAACGACAAAAACCCATATTGCGTAAGTTTACGCAAAATGAGGTTATGATTTACCGAAACTTGACAGAAAAATATCAAAATTAAAACTAATGTGGTATGTGTGCGAGTGTGTGCTCACATTTAAAAACTAAGTTGAATTCCATTTTGTTTTTCCCATATATTTTAAAAAGGAGCAAAAAGTACAATTACGTCGGTTATGTTCTTCTAAATGCCCCAAACAATTCAATTTCCACTCAATCTTCAAACTTAAGTGAATGGAAAAAAACGAATTTAGTACTATACTTGAATACTAGACTTGAACTTACCAAACGACATCAAATTGTATGTATCTTGAAAAAGAGTGAATATTTATTTTAGTTTGGTTGTTATTGACCTAAGGTTTTCAGACTTTTTGATTTGCAGTTCACGTTTTAAAAACAAAATTTTGCACGAAGCATCTGCACCTGTTTCTGTTTTCCTCATTTGAAATCCAGGATTTGACAAATGCGTTATTCTATGATTTAAACTAAAATCACAAAAATACTCTTTTGTAAGCTTCATTTTATCTATTTAATTCTGATCTTGTTAAGAATTCCTGTGAAACATTGTACATGCAACACTTGTAAAAGCTCGCGTAAACACAAGTGTCTTAAAAAAAAAAGATTTTTAAAAGAATTATTTGTATAGAAGCACGTTAACGGTTGATATGCATCCTCACGTTTCTATGCTACAGATTGATTTAACTTTTATCTTCTCCTTTTGACAATTTAAGCTTAGTTGGTCGGCGTTAAGTCAGAGCGGACCAAGTACAAAACTTGGGAAAATTGGATTATTCTTTCATTAGATGCGAAATTACCTTTCCTCCATATCACTTTGGTCAGATTTGATAAATGCTGTAAACTGCGAGAGATATGTAACAAACTTACTTTGGATGATCAATAAAAATCGATAAAAGTATGCAGTCAGAGTGAACCAAGTGCTTATTACCATAATAGCGAAAATAATCAGCGCGCTGAGGAATGCGAGGAAATGAAAAACATTTCAAGATATTTGTCGAATTTGCCAACATCGAATGATTCTTTTACTCATCCATCAATAGAAATCCATAAATATTACCTAATTCGATGCATTTTATTTTGATTTTTGACCATTTCTCATATTTGGATGGCTGGTCAGAAATTGTAACAATTTCTGTGCAGACAGAGTGAACCAAGTGTCAAAAAGCAATGAACTGATTGATTATTGCATATTTTGAGTGGATTTCAGAGACCTATAGACGTTTATGGTAGTTCTATCGTGAATGTATGGAATGTCCTAGAACCCGCTTATTGGACCAGAATATTTTGGTCGGTATTCAAGTTTTTCACTTAGTCCACTCTGACTGAACGCATATTTGAATATTTCTGGTCTTCAATACCCTGACCCTGCAAAACCCTTATTTTCAAGCTATCGTAATGCCACTGATTTCGGGATTAAAGATATGGATTATTGAAGAATTAACGATACTGATGTAATAGGGTCTTGATAATCTGCTTATCTTAGAGATATGCACCCAGTTTGACCATGCAAGCATTATATGGTTGTTATTTTCGTAGAAATCGTTCAGTCAGAGTGAACCAACTCACTGAATGGTGGTCTTTAGCTCAGTCAGAATGGACCAAGTGCATATAGTCCATCAAAAAATCGTTCTATTAGAGGTTTGGATTATGATTTTCAATGATTATCACTTCACATTACATTGTTTGAAAGTAACACAATGTTGTGTAGAAATATTGAATCAAAATTTAAAAGAGTATAAAAATGACAAAGTGTTAGACTTTAAGCCCGTTTTTCTCAAAATATGAAAAATGTCACTTAGTCCACTCTGACTTAACGCCGACCAGTTCTCAGACACAGTTTTTGAACAAGTACAAAATTAATTGTCAAAGTGGTATGTTTTTTGTCAATATCAAGCATTGCAGAATTCGTTCTCATTTAATTTTGAAGCACGATCGAAGCAAGCAAAGAAAAACATTAAATCTGTAGTGATCCATGATCGGCAATGTATCACTAGTTGTAACAAGCTTGATAAATAAGTGTAGCGAACGAAAGCCCCAAAGAGAGAGAGAGCGATGATAAAATCCATTTTTCTCGCTTGTTTACCACTGGGGATAGATGTTTTATTTTACTGGCATGATAAACAATCACCGAATATAAGATAGCAATAGTGTTTCCCAGGTTTGAAGCTTGTTTAGATGGGTTTTATCGTGCACTGCTATCCCCCGAAATAATCAGAGCTATAGCAGTATACGATAAACAGGATTTCATAATGTATTGCAAATCATTATTGTTACAGAGAGTGATAAGTGAGAGATTCTATCAATTTTCTCAGGTTTCAATCTCAGGTTATGATAATGATTCGTTATGATGATAAATATATTAAGTACACATTTTTTTTATAATACATTCAACTCTCCATAACACGATATTGAACGGACCATCGGAGTTCTTCTTCTTCTTCTTTCTGGCGTTACGTCCCAACTGGAACAAAGCCTGCTTCTCAGATTAGTGTTCTTATGAGCACTTCCACAGTTATTAACTGAGAGCTTTCTTTGCCGATTGACCATTTTTGCATGTGTATATCGTGTGGCAGGTACGAAGATACTCTATGCCCTGGGAATCGAGAAAATTTCCAACCCGAAAAGATCCTCGACCAGCGGGATTCGAACCCACGACCCTCAGCATGGTCATGCTGAATAGCTGCGCGTTTACCGCTACGGCTATCTGGGCCCCCTATCGGAGTTATAGAACACAAAATGAGTGCAATTGCGATTCAAGGGACCATCGAGTTAGTCATGAAAACCAACTATCACTATGGTGTTCTAACTCGATATCGAGATACGGAATATTGAGTAAGGAAGAGAGATTTGGCTGTGTTCAGAGCGTATTTTGAAGAAAAAGATATCAAGAGCATTGGTAGAAATATGACCTGTAGCGTCTCCTGTTAAGAATTCTTGAAGCACCAATCTTAGCACGATATGCAAACCGTTGGGTCTATAAAATACGGGTCTAAAAGATGATAGCCCAGTACATAAAACATGTTTAAAACACACTTTTTCAACTTTAAGTGCATAAAATAAGCAAACTACTTTCAAATGATTTCCAAAACTCTGAAACTTACATAAGAAGAACTCAAAATCGGGACGATGATGAGTTTTTTAAATTCAGTTAGATTCTCGTTATCTTAACTTTTCATTGATCTATTAAAGTTCATTAGATTTAAATTGAATTTGTCATTATTTTTCTGTTTCTTAGAGACTCTAACATCTTCGGGTTCATTATATACTGATATTAATGCACCATAAAATAACTGAAAGAACTGGTCAAAGCCATACTATAACCTATCAAACCCTTTGAACCAGTGTCCTTAACGCTGATCCTTCTTTACTGCAAACACTTTAAAATTTACTGACAGAACTGGAATATCTTGAAGATCATTTTCCTACAATGAAAGTTGAAGACATTCTGTGTAAAATGAGTGTATCACAGAATCGCTTAAACGGTTAGCGGTTTTAACGAAAAGTGATTGGAAGAGCAGTCCACAATGCGGAGCGTTCTCTCGGTCGCGTGATTGTTGAGTGTGCCTAAGTTTGTTTTGTGGCAGATTCATATAAATTTCTAGCGGATTTAACTGAAATATATTCGGAAGGGCCCTGATTGGTTGACAGATGGTCATACTTGCTTCAGCTGTTAGCAAAAGCTTGCAATTTTCAAATGCCTGCCACAATTTTCCATCGATGTAAAATTGCCAGCCCTGTCGTCGTAAAATTTGAGCTTCTTAGTCGACCCTTTTTGAGGGGGGCGTTACTACAGCCCAGAGGGCGCTTCTGTTTCCAGGCGTTCTGATGTTTTCTCATTAGAAATATCACACATATTTTAGTATATGGAGATCAACTATGACGGAGGTTATATTTGCTATGGGTTTTTGACTTTTAGTCTTTACAGATCATAAACGGAAATCCAAAAATCCTAAGCAACATTTAATATATAAAAATTACAAATATCACAAATACTTCAATATACATTCCGAACAAACGAGAACTTCTATATGCTTTTGCACGTATTTAGTTTGTATTCCATTTCTATTAAAATATGGAACGAAGATATCAAGTACATGGGCTTAAAATGATTCAGTTGATAAATTTGCTAATGTAAAAAGTGAAAATTATGTACTCCTTGTACCAAATGAAACTACCATAACAATGCTTGTGACTATTTATTAGAGACTAACAACTAAGACTATTACGATGTGCACTTTAAAATTAATCTCAATCTATAAAATAAACTCAGTCTTTTAGAACCTATCACTCAATGCAAAACGGGTCATCGAGTGCAAATCCAAAAACCTCATCGAACCGTTTATTTGAAATCATTTTTGTGTCCGCCTCAAATTTATTTTTTTTCTTATGTTCGGCATTTTGCTTTTAAGGTGAAAGTTCATTGAGCACGTAAACATAATGTTGGTACCCACTCAAGTCACCCGCTAAAGCACCCTCTCGAGCCACCCAACAAGGCGGAGCACAATGTTACGTGCGTCGGCCAAAAATAAATCGTCATGTTTCATGTATACCTCCACCCACAGAATTATGTAGGCAATATTAGGCACACGTTCCATACAAAGGTATCATTGTCGATATGAGTTCATCAACAGCTTCATAAAAGCTCAAAATCACAATTTATTTTATTTGGTAGTGAAAACATGTTTTTTGACCAAAATTATAAGCATGTTTCACACCATGCGCTTTTTAAACATAATTGTGAAAAAGTTAAGCAAATTGATGCAACAGTCAAAAGTCAAAGGCATAATTTTGACAATACAACTGAATGGTATGATATTTTTTTATTACTTGACTTTCTTATATTTCTTTTTGTTTGATAAATTGACTAAGAACGAAATGGCCTTGTACAAAATATGATGTTTGGATTTAATCAGAAATTCGTTCATTCGGTTTATATTATTGGACAGTTTATGCAGCTGCTCAAACTCAGTTTTTTATAAGCTTTTTGATGCTTATCTCAGAATTCAAAACGAAGCGCTAACGGTGAAACACGTTTTTCTGATAAAATTCAAAATGGAGTCGAATTCGAAATGCCCCCAAGATTGCTTTGTGTGTCAAGCAATATATGAGAAGAAAGATACGTGAAGAAATACATAGATTTTTTTTGTTTTCAAAAAACTGAGCTTTTTGCAAACTGTCAAGCCTAGGGTTTAGCATTTTGAGTTATTTTTTTGTTTTTTATTTATGAGGGTTTAAACCTGATTAGCCAGTTCATTCGCCTCGCAATTTTAATTAACCAAAACGCTTCTCCTCTAGTTTTAAGAAATTGAAGCGAAATACGACACAAACAGTAATTCTAATTATGTATGCCAATGGTAATCACATTTCAGCGATAATTACTCAACCATAACTCGAAACATTTTTTACGGAGTATTATGCATATCTCAGTCCTGTCAGATCAAGAAAATTTGATTAGGAAGCAAAGACAAGTTTTAAAGTTAAGCATTAATAAGTTAATACTTAATATTCAATGTTTCAAATGATTGATTATATTTGAACGTAAAGTATTCATATATTATACACATCACTCCCGTGCAAAAGTTTGGGTTCACCCCCTAAAAACATACAAAAGTGTTCTGTCCATATCTCTGTGATTACACGTCCAATTGAAACTCTTTAAGCCGCATTCGAAAGGCAAAGAGTTATTCTTACTTCGTATGTATTTTTACAAAAACATTTATTGAATTTTGTATAATACATTTTACTTGAAGTTGTGACATTTTTCAAAAAACACACTGAAAAATCATATCTAATTTCCTCAGCATTGGGTCGACCAAAATTTTAAATCAAAGTGTCATTAGAATCGTAATCTTATATTCTTTGAAGAGACCCCACGAAATTTTGGCGGAGAAATCTGGAAAGTATTCAAAATCAATTAAACAGTCAGTCAAGTCATCGTGCAAAAGTTTGGGCTCACCCCTCAATATGATGCAAATCGTGCAAAAGTTTGGGTTCACCTGAGCCGCACGCACATCATTTTTGTCAATATCTCTGCCATTTTTCAACCGATTTTAATAGTTTAAAGCTTTTTGAGCGCAAATAATGGCGCGTACATGATTGGTTTGAGATTTCACAGATTTAAGAAAGTTCAGGTGAACCCAAACGTTTGCACGATACACCATACTGAGGGGTGAACCCAACCTTTTGTACGATGACTTGACTGACTGTTTCATTGATTTTGAATACTTTCCAGATTTTTTCGCAAAAAATTCGTGAGTGTCCATCAAAGAATATAAGATTACGATTCTAATGACACCTTGTTTTAAAATTTTAGTCGATCCAATACTGAGGAAATAAGCTATGTTTTATCAGTGTGTTTTTTGAAAAATGTCACAACTTCAAGTAAAAATTTAGTAAACAAAGTTCAAAGAATGTTTTTGGAAAAATACATACGAAGTAAGAATAACTCTTTGCCTTTCGATTGCGGCTTAGAGAGTTTCAATTGGACGTGTAATCACAGAGATATGGGCAGAACACTTTTGCATGTTTTTTAAGGGGTGAACCCAAACTTATGCACGGGAGTGTACATATAGAAAAATATTATATTTTTTCTTTAAAAAAATAAATCAAACATTTAAGTTAACAAAGACTTTTTTTGAGTTTTCTAAAAGCAGTACATCTAGAACGTTTGAACTTTTTTTAACTTTAAGAAGAGGTGTTCAATTTTCAGCCAAATCTTCTTTCTGGCATTACGTCCCCACTGGGACAGAACATGCTTCTCAGCTTAGTGTTTTTATGAGCACTTCCACAGTTATTAACTGAGAGTTTACTATGCCAATGACCATTTTTTGCATGCGTATATCGTGTGGCAAATACGAAGATATTCTATGCCCTGGGAATTCGAGAAAAACTCCAACCCGAAAAGATCCTTGACCGGTGATATTCGAACCCACGACCCTCAGCTTGGTCTTGCTGAATAGCTGCGTGTTTACCGCTACGGATGGCTTAAATTAAAATAAAATATCGCTCTTGAAGTGATATCAAAATGAAAAAAAAAAAGTCAACAATTGCTCTGGATTTCAATATATTTCGCTATGGTTTTATCTTTTGTAGTTTTACGTTGGATATGTTTGTGAATCTTTGAGTTGTCAAGTATCAATTACAGAATTTTATCAAATTTAATAACACGAAAATGCTGCTTTTTTTTGCATACTTGATTATGAAAGTTCACTTGAAAATTATTGGTCGAAAATAAACAAGGGTATGAACTGACTGTCTTAAGAACATGTAAGTTGAGAATTTTTTCAGCTTTAAAAATTAACATATTTCATCAAACCTCGAGAGTGGTCTTGGGCCTCTTAATAATCACGTGCTGTTTTGGAAGGATCTCTCAAGATAATTTAACCAACAATTTCTTTAATAATACCAAATATTTGGGATACAGCGCATTTATTTAAGCGCATACAGCCCATTTAATTAAGAACGTCAGTCCCTTGAATGTCTGTTTTCCGAATATCCCGTTTCACAACTTCATACATTTCAGAGTAGTGAACGGACCAGTCATCTGGTAGCACTCCGTCACTGAGAACTATTCTTGTACCTTCATGAACTGCATCACTTCTCGAAGTGACAGGTCATTCGGAAAAATGGGATTCGAGGAAAAGGATTATTCGGGGAACTGTCATTCGCAGAATCGACATTAGAGGAAAAGTAGCAAAATCGTTTGACAAAGAGTATGGAAATATAATATGAGACAAAATATAGATATTATAAACAACGTGTGGGCCCATTCACAAATATCATAACGCTTGAGGGGGTGGATGGGTGTCCTAAGGACCATACAAAAATTGAATAATGTTCACACAAAAAGCGTTACAAAAGAATGGGTGGGTGTCCAAAATGGTCAATTTTAGCGTTATGAAATAAATGAATGAGCCCTATAAAACGGAAAGAACTCATAAATAATACAGGGTAACTAGCGCGTAAGAAACTCTCTGTTACGGTTTACAAACATGATTGACGACAATAAATAAATGAATAAATAAATAAATATAATAAATAAATTGCTCAGCATACACAATCAACATTGATCTTGATTGCATCGCTCGTTCTCGCAAGAGCAGACGACGCAACTAAAGTACCAAATACTACTCTCCAATTGATATACGTTAGTTAAGGTCAGAGAGCAAACAAAATTTAATTGTTTTTTTTACAGGGCGTTAATATTCAGCTGATCTATGTGAAACAAAGTATTATCACTTCAGGGCGTTGATACAGAATGAAAAATTTGATTGATTTTTACATGGCGTTACGATTCAATTCATTAATGTGGACTTAAGTTGAATTACTGCAGGATGTTGATAGAGCTTGGAATTTTCAAGTAATGACCTACAGAGCATTGAGATCTACCTGATCTACATAGAACAAGGTCAAATTATTCCAGGGCGGTAATACAGTTTGGAATATTCAATTAATGTCAATAATGTCGCCCAATTACTCCAGACCATTGATATTGCTTGGCCGATTGATGTTATACAAAATGTTAAGATGTTTCTGAACTATGTGAAATAAGGCCAAATTACTCCAGGGCGTTGCAAAAGCTTGGAATTTTTATTGGATGTCCTACAGGGCGTTGCGATGTACCTGATCTACATAAAATTACTCCAGGGCATTGATACAGCTTGGAATTTTCAATGGATACAGGGCATTAGGTTGCACCTGATTTACGTAAGACAAGGTCATTGGACAAGGTCGTAAGACAAGGAAAATAGATATCGAACAGGGCGTTAATATGAATTGATTACATGACACGAGTACAAATTACTCCAGGACGTTGATACTGCATGGAGTTTTCAATTGATGTCCTACAGGGCGTTAATGTGCACCTTATCTAAGATCTTCGTGAGACAAGGTCGAATTACTCCAGGGCGTCAATACAGATTGGAATTTTCAATCGATACAGGACATTGAGGTGCACCTGATCTTCGTAAGACAAGGTCAAATAAGTGAAGGGCGTTTATACATCTTAACATTTGGCCCACATGGCGTTAAAATGCAGCTTATTTACATGTAACAAAGTCAATTCACTCCAGGGCGTTGAATATTCAATTGATGTCCTACAGGGCGTAAAGATGCACTTAGTCTACGTAAAATGAGGTCACATTACTCCAGGACGTTGATGAAGCTTGAATTTTCAATGGATGTCCTACAGGGCGATGAAATGTATTTGATCGACATAGGATTAGGTCAAATTACTCCAGGGCGTTGATAGTGCTTGGAGTTTCTATTGAGGTCACACAGGGCGTCAAGATGCACTTGATTTACTTGGGATGAGGTTAAATTAGTCAAGGGCATTTAAACAGCTTGAAATTTTTTAATAATCTCCTACAGCCCTGTACGTTAAGATGTTGCTGATCTATATGAGAAAAGTTGAAATCACTCTAGGGCGTCAATAGATTGAAGCTTTTAATCGATGCAGGTCATTGAGGTACACCTGATCTACGTTAGACAAGGTCAAATCAGTCAAGGGCGTTTGTACATCTTGACATTTGTCCCACAGGGCGTGAAGATACAGCTAATTTACATGGCACGAGTCCAAGTTACTCCAGGGCGTTGATAATACTTAAAATATTCAAGTGATGTGGGGCGTAAAGATGGGCGTAAGGATGCACTTGGTCTACATAAGGGAGGTCAAATTACTCTTCGGCGTTGATTAAGCTTGGATTTTTAATTGATGTCATACAGGGCGTTAGAATGCTACGGATCTATATGGGACAAAGTAAAATTACTCCAGGGCGTTGATACAGCTTGTAGTTTTCAATTTTGATCTACGTGGAATAATGTGAAATTACTCTAGGGCGTTGATACAGCTCAAAAATTTCGATGGAATTTTTACAGGGCGGTAATATGTTCTATATAAAGTTCTGAAAGAAATAGGGTAACAGAGCGTTGGTAGGTACAGGTTGAACATTTTGATTGATATCTTATGAGGCGTTAGATTGTTGTTGATTTTGCACATTTTTTTCTATGATTTCGGGTGAAAAATTCAAAAAAAATCTGAGAAAAGCTTCTTAGTCGTCGACTAAGCGCGACTAAGCAGGACGACAGGGCTGCGGTGCTGCTTAATATTCACAAACTTTTGCTGTGTCATTTTTTCATTTTGAATTATTTTCAAAACCAAACAATTTAGAGCAATATATCTTTTGGCAAAAATGTTTAATTTGACAAGAGCAACTAATATGTAGAACAAAATTTTTCTGTAAAATTCATACTTTTCAAAATATATCAAAACCGAAATTTTTACATTTTTTTTTTTCAATATAGGAGATTTGCTATAATTTAAAGTGTGTGATCAAAATGGAGAGAAATTTTTACTGCACAAAATTACTTCCTAGTGGCGGTAAAAGTTCAGATCATTTGGAGCTCTTGGAGTCAAGATCCTAGTTTCCAAACATGGCCATTTTGTATGAAAAACGGCATAATGATCTTTTTTCGTCGTATGCACTGTATACACTACGCAATAGAGTGAGTTGACTCTCTTCCCTCTGATCAATACTTTATTTTTATGGATAGTTTCAGCCTTAATGAAGCTATTCGTTAAATGGGGCCCATAAACCACTCCCGAAACACGATCAACTCTGAGTGCTCTGTCAAATCAATTATATACAATCTCCTGGTTTGGGACCCTTTACATTGCTCGATTCAGGGCAGTGGAAAAGCGGACAAGGTGGGCGCTATGGAAGGCGAAATTTATGATCGGTAAATTCTTACTCAACGGCTCGTCAACACGTCTTGATCTTTTGGGAACAAAACGAGGATAATAAATCTTCGAGCTGTTTAGTAGAATACCTATTAGTAGATGAAATAACCAAATTTAGTACTATACCATTTAATTCCACCAGAGTTTGTATCCTTTGACAGATACGCGTATTTCGACCTTAACTGTAAGGCCGACTTCAGTGTCGTGTACTAGACACGACTACTGTGTACTGTGTACGTGTACTAAAGTCAAGTCTAGTACACAACACTGAAGACGGCCTTACAGTTGAGGTCGAAATCCGCGTATCTTTCAAAGGATACAAACTCTAGTGGAATTAAATGGTATAGTATTAAATTCGGGTTTTTCATCTACTTAAAAATAGGATGGTGGAGACAGGCATAAAGAAACTGTGATTCTAGGGATTGGACTTAAGTCGAGACTTTATTGAGGTAATGTGTCGACTTATGTCCACTAAGTACTTATTGTGCTCGCACTTTTATAGAATAGCGATTACAAGCAGCAACAGATATCATACAACCCATATATTATGGGAATGCAACAAAAACAATACTACTAGATTTAATTTTTTAGGTACAAAGCAAAAACAGAGAAGCAAGAAATTAGAGAGGTGCTAGATAAGCGGGACATTTTACTATATGAGACTTTTTGAGCTCTTGAAGAGAATCAAAGTCGCTGTTTGATCCCTTCCTGTCGTTTCAATGGTCGCCTCATTTCCCATCGATGTACGTTTTTTGTGTTGTTGCAATTTGTCGTTATGTCCGCTCTATGTTGATCAGCAGCAAAACTGCTAGAAAACAGTGCTGTTAAGTGTCAAGGGGGCCCTTCCTTAGCCGAGTAGTTAGAGTCCGAGGTTACAAAGCAAAGCCATGCTGAAGGTGTCTGGGTTCGAATCCCGGTTGAACCAGGATCTTTTCGTAATGTAAATTTCCTTGACTTCTCTGGGCATAGAGTATCATCGTACCTGCGGAAGCGCTTATAAGAACACTACGCTGAGAAGCAGGCTCTGTCCCAGTGAGGACGTAAATGCCAAGAAGAAGAAGTGTCAACGGGAAGATCTTTAACCCCATCCTTACCTTCAACATTTTGTAATCCCTAACTTCGATCAAACTGCAAATTTCACGATCACTCAAAGCTAACATTAGACATAAAAAATTGAGCAGAATCGTATTAAAATTCAAATGAGTTTCAAGTTAACGAATAAGTAAATTAAACTTTCTGTGTAATATATCTTTTTTTGTTACCCAGATATAAAATACCGTTTCATCTTAAACTTCGAAGCGACTCATATTCCGAACCCTTGGTTTTTGTATGGCAATTTAAATTAATTTGGTTGAAATATTTTGCAGAAATATGTCATGAAATTACCTGAAGATGGCAGTCAATTGTAATTAAATTGTACGTCTTTCAATTTATTTTATACCTCCGAAATAGTGTTGATTCCCTTGTTCGCTGTCAGTAAAACTAGCTCAGATACATTTGTTTGCGAAATTATTCATTTGAATGCGATTTATTCGTGCTGTTCGGAATTTGAATCAAAGTATTCGGAATGTGAGACAGAATGAACACACTGTTCGGCACTTGAATCAAAATGTTGTTCCATACTTTTTCGTTAACACAATACTAAACAAGTTTAAATAAACATTTTTATCAGCACACCCAACAGCCAAAAGTTAGACTTTTCGAAGAAATTGATATTTTCACAAATATCAGCTAATTTATGACCATCACATGCATTTGAAGTCACTGTTGGCCTTAAGTTTTCGGAATATGAATTAAAAACGGTATCTTATTATTTCTTCTAGCGCTTCTTTCTTTACTGGGACAAAGTCTACTGAGTATAGTGAGCTTTTCTACAGTTACTTATTGAAACCTTTCATACCGATTGGCCTTCTCTGCATTTATTTTGCGTGTGACAAGTACAAAAACACTCAATGCCTAAATAATTTAGGCTCGAATCGTTTCACAATTGGCCCGGGATTCAAACCCGCCACCCTCAGCACGGTTGAAAGATCCTTTTATTAATCAATCCATACCGTGTTGTAAAGCATGTTTGGCTAACCGCAAGATCCTGATTATCAGCATTTATGCAAAACAACTCACGTGTCATGGCAAGTGTAAAATTCTTCAACCTTCCCGTCAGCATTCATAGGAAAAAATGCCGCTGCCGCAACCAGTTCCACGAGTAACTACGGGCCCATCGAAACAGAACCCTGACACATCGTTTTCTCCCGTCCGGTATCGCCTGGAAGATGCGCCCCCTTGGCTACTTCAACTTGCCGCCGCTGATCGAGCCGACCGATCAGTTTCATCCAGTCATGTTTCGTCGTTCGATGGCATAATCGCCGATATGCTATTTATTGTTGTTCTTAGTGGGGGAACTGGGTGTAAAATGCGCCGTCCGGGTAAATCGTGCCACCGCATTATCGTCAAAATGAAAGGTATTCTAGTCAAAATGAATTATTGAGGGCATTCAAGGACTGAAGGTAATGTTTGAAATGTTACCAACAAAGGAAAAAAAGAGAAAAAACACTAGCTTATTGCTGCGACTTTTTTTCAAACCCAACTAGATTGTAGTTTTCATCGAAATTAACAGTCCGCCGGGGGCGCATTTTACCCCGTCCTCCCCTTGCGCCGACCGTTCGTTCGTCGATCGCAGTTTGAGGGTGCAGGCTCCGCCCTTGTGTGCACGTGAGGACCGGTTTCAGTGTGATCAACGTGACATCGTCTGCCAACTCATTTTCGCATAGTTTAAGACTGCCCGCAAGCAAGGGGTTAAACATTTATTAGCTTCGCCGTCCGTCCAAGTAAGTCGTGGAGATCGAGCGCTCTTGATGAGCATTCCTGTTTTTCAATAAGGGATAGCGGGACTCACCGTTTTCCGAATGAGGCGCCGCAGTGCTTTAGGGCTTCCAGCCGGCAGTTTTCGCTTTCGTCACAAGGTCGACGTTTATCCGGGAATATTACTCATTCAACGTGGGCTTGAGAATGTACTTTTCCATTCACAAATTTAGAAGCTATTTTAAATTTTCCGCTGGCGTGGTACTTATAATTGCGTGACTGGATGCGATGCGACAGAACTGCATAATGAAAGGGCTATTAGGGAAATTCACATTGAGCAACCATGGGCGTTGTCAGATAGGGAAAAGGGGGTCGTTGAAACCCCCCCCCCTCCCCTCTGTCTAACGAACTTTCATTCGAGATGTTTTAAAGAAACTTGTAAAAAACTATGTGGAAGATTTTTGAATGTTACTACTGTAACAGGAATATGAAAAAATCGATTAATATTACCGATAAGGATAAGGATTTCCCAAGAAATTTCATCCCGGATGTTCTTGAGCATTCCATCTCGAATTTCTCAAATAATTACTGTAGAGGACTATCGATCTCCGCCTACTACCATATACTTTGTCTTTGACTTTGTCTGCCTCGCGTCTCAGGTGACTTTATGTATATATGTTTGCCACCTATTCAAATATTCATTCCAACAATGTCCATATCATCTGCGAAGCGAACAAATTTACTGGATCTAGTGAAAATCATATCCCAGCTGACGAACCCGGCTTTCTGTATGACATTTGCTAGCGCAATATTGATAAACAGACACGCAATTCAATCGCCTTGTAGTAGTCCCCGGCGGGATCTTTGCACACCTTCCATCGTCGCTCTTATCAGTCTCGTGAGCTTCCCGGGAAAGCTGTTCTTGTCCATGATTTTACATAGCTCTACGCATTTGCCATTCACTCCTGATGAAACTCCCTACTACACCCATGTGCACAACTAGATTGTCGGATGATCGTGTCACAGCAGTTCGACTTCCACCACCCGGTTGCGTTCAAGTTCATGACCGGTCTCTTGTTGAATATTCATTCCTGATTTGAAACCGCAATGTTTCGATCATGCACTTCTTGAATTTCGAAAGCCCTTACTCGACTTAGAACTTACAAACACCGCAACATCCTTCGAAATCGACCGATTGCAGGCCACGTGTATTCCACGCGACTCCGGTACCGATTGTCGGTTCCGTAATAAAAAAAACTCCGGCGGTCATTCGTTGATTTGTGTTAATCAAGTGCACAAAGTAATGCTCGTATGGTTTAGATTCACGCACGCAGCTGCCCGATATGCTTCGTTTGGTCCGGGCATTTAACACTTTTTAAGGCCCAACACTTCAATTACCGCTTAGGTACTTAGGCAAAGCTCACTGACTGACCAACGCATACAAATGGCCACGGGTGCACCATTGCGGCAGCTCCTCCATCAAATTAATAATCGCTTTCGAGAAACAAATGTTGGAAATGTTTTTTTTTATAATTTTTCAAGGCCGTCTTTGTTGCGTAATAGCTTTTCCAAGAACCGAGGGTTTGGCGAAGCAGGCTATGAAGACTTGAAGAGGCAATGGCGATCGGCGAGGTGATGGTCCGTCTGTAGGTCAGTGGCTCAATCGGTTGGTAAAATGGTCCATTATTTGTGCAGTTGCCATGGCACCTGCGGAATATGCTCGCCTGCTTGGCCATTCGTCGGCGGGGACTCCATCAACAGCGCACCGCCGCACCAACATTGAGCGATTCGATCGGAAAGCCAAATCTCAATAATCGAATCAATGCAATTACTGGCAATTGCGCGTGCACAGAGCCGGCACATGGCGCGAACACATTTCTGCTCGTGAGGAAGGTCAACGGTTCGCTTTCCTATTCTTGCGCGAAAAGTTGCCACAGAACGCGCCATAATGATCAAGGATTTTCCGCATCGCTTCACCATTGGCTGTTGGTGAGGAAAATTTCCTCACGATCCGAATTTCCGCATGAAGCTCCGCAAGGATCGCGTTCTATTCTGTTTGATTGCTGCTCGAACAGCGCAACCACACGAGGAAAATGGAAGCACAGTAACCGACGTTCCGAGAGTGGGTTTCCCCAGATGTACGATTTCTGTAGTCAGGGGCACGAGTGACGCCATGAGAAGCCGTGATTAATCGAATTATTGCCACGAGGGGGATGTGAAACCAGAACACATTAAATAATTATCTCCCGACGCACGTTTGACCGGCTGAGGGGTCGTCCATTAATGGTGGAGAGTTGTTTTTTCGACATTTTCGATGAAGTATTATTGCAAATTTGACATCCAAGTCAAGGCTTATCAAATACTAGTAAAAAATTACACATACATTTCGACACGTTATTCATTGACGACCCCTAATTAATTCAGCATTAGGCAGATGCAATTCCGTATGGGATTAGATTTCAAGTGGAGAAAAAATAATGAATTATAGTGCTCTTTACGATTGATGATGGTTTTAATAAGGGGTTGCCCATTAAGCATACTGCCTGTTATTTGGAAATCTCAAGCCCCGATCGTCTTTCGGAACTCCATACATTTTTTTATATGTTTTCAGGTTTTATCTTCTGGCCAGAACATCACCTCAAAAACCATGTTATAAACGGATAACCCCTTATTTGTGTTTTTGAATAATGGATGCAAAAGCTTAGGTCATAAGTCATCATAGACTACTACTATCCAAGTTACTCATAGTTTCAAACATATTTTTTGTGAAATACTGTAAAATGGGCTGTTAAGGAATTGAACTTCTCTATCAAGTTTAACAAGGCCCACAGTGCAAACTTGGTGTTAAAGTTGATAACCGTACCAACTGTTTCATTTTAGAGGATAGGTAAAATTGTTGGAAGTGGCTTTGTTAAGAATGTTAGCGCACATTCCCTTGTTGTATGTTTTCCTTTTCCTGGGATGGAACATAGGTATTTCGGCCTTGTGCCCTGACTCTAGAGCCTTGGCTTAAATGCCATTGCTCGCTTTTTGAAACAAAAAGAAATCTATTCCCTTATGTTGGAATGATCTCACCCATGACTATTAGACAATGTGGTAATCCGATGTACTCTTGATGCTTTTGAATGCTGAATATCAACTCTCGATCAACGTTGCCTTATTTTGAAACACTGAAATTATATTAGTAGTACGAAGCACAAGCAAAGCGATGCAGTGGGCATGATTGATCTTGAATCTTCAATCTTACCAATACCCTTACCAATATTTATCGTTTACATTACAATCAATCAAACTAAGCACATTACTACTCTTCTTCTATGGATGTAATGAGAACATTAAATCCGTCTGTAAATTTTAAGCCACAGAATAATCCAAACTGCACTCTGAATTTCATCATTATATTTCACAAACTGTAATGTTAGGTGGTAAAAAAATATGAAAATAAATAAATAAATAAATAAATAAAATATGTTGGTAACTTAACAGATAAGTAAATTTAATTAAGGTCATTAAGCAGACAAATACTTTTGAAAATTTTATCTAGGCTTGAATTTTTAATAATCTTTATGAAATAAGTCTACTTTCGAATATAAGGGGGGTGTTAAGGGATTACCCAACTAACAATTTTAGCGCTGTAAGCCAAGATTATTTGCTTTCTGCTGAATAATAGTCGAATTGAAGAAGCGAATGCTGCAAAAAATGAACCCTGACAAAAATGGAACTATTAGCGTCAATACAGCTATAATACAAACATTTTGCAGCTACAAATCCTAGCTGACTATATTTTGTCTTTTGTCGCTTGTTGTAGAATAAAAGTCCCCATCATTCATTCGGCTGCTTCTATGCAATATGTTTTATGATGCTCCTAAATATATAAATGAGAAGCGCTTTGTCGTTTGTTAACAACAAATTGTGGTGCATTTACACAGCTTGTTGGATTGGACATTGCGTTTGACGTTTCACACCATTTTACAGCCTGATTAAGTGGTGTAAGCGTGGCTATAACATCATATAACACCATTATACAATATTATATTATATGGTATGTTTTCTTTGCCTACTATATATACTGTGGCGGCATCAAGGAAAGCGTCGAAACTTGTGGATGCAGAAATCGTGAGTTCGATCCCAGGCGGTGGCGGGTACTCTAATTGTGTAACGTTGGGAAAATTATATTCAGATACCTATGAATTGAGTTCCGGAAGCTGTGCAACTGCTTGAAAATAATATTTAAGTGGAGCTGTATACAAATTATTCAACAGTTGCGAAATGATTGAATAAGCGCTTTTCGTCGAGTCAAAGCAATGATTAGAATGTATAAGTGCTGCCAACACAGCTCCCGAGCAACACACATGTTATAATAGTGTATTTTCAACTGATATATGACTAATTTCGGTCATATATCAGTTGAAAATACACAATTATAACATGTGTGTTGCTGGGGCTGAGTAGGTTCACCAGATTTGTTGGTAAGAGGATCGCATAAAAGCTTTCGTTCGTATTTACATAGCATTTACTCAGTATAAAGCCGTATAAAGAAAGCTTCTATAATGTTTACATCTGCACTACATGTTACCTGACATAGAAATATGTAAAGAAGAATTGTAAGGTGCAACGGGGCAAATTGAAATGAATGTGGTAAAATAAAATAGCTAATTTTATAATAATAAGAAACGAAACGAACTTTAAGCGAAGAAATTTTTTATAATATTCATTTACGTCATGTTCAAAATTAAGTAGGTCATGTTAATCATCCCATTTCAACTTGAAGGAACTGAACAAACCATCGACATAGAGATTTCGTGATGTAGTACATCAGTATGTGTGGAGTCGACTGTAGACCTATTTTACAATTTTGGTTGTTGTGCGGTAGGAACGATGATATTTTTGATACGGAACGATTAAAGAGCGCATGGGATCCGAACCCGAAAAACTTGAATAACAAAAAGATAACACACTTGATTATCGCATAACTGGCAAATATTAAGTGAAAAAATATAAATATACAGGCAACGAAAATGATTAAAAACACCCATCCTGATAAAATGTTAACAAAAGCTTTTATCAATTAAAATAAGTCCTGTTATTCTTGTAAATTATCTCATTAGGGCTATTCATTTAATGGCGTAAATCCCCGCGTATATCGTGATAAACTGATTAATTTGAATACATCATGAAATTGCGTAAACTATGAAGGAAATATTTCAAATTGTTGGAATTCGTCAGTTTTTTCATCTAGGTAGGCGTTGTTTATCATTGTTTCGTTGTCATCATGAGAATAACAAACAAGGATGGAAATCTAGTGATCATGACAAAACACATGATGCATCGCGGTTGTTCTTTATCCTGCGATCAAAGCAACAACGATTAACCTTTTGTCGTCAAGCTATCATAATAAACTTTGCTCGGCGAATAATGCATCGTGTTGCGTGTATGCTACCGATTAATTGTTTGCGAATCAAAGTTCTATTATTTTGACGATTTTTCCACTTTTACTCAGTGATTTACCTCTGGACATGTTGTTTGTGATTCGGAAACCGTTCGAACATTGGTTGAGCAAAAAATAGTAGTGCGAATGCGGCATGATTCAAGTTGATCGCTACTTGTAACAACATCCGACAAACTCTTTGTCCCACGTCAAACTGTGCATCGGATGCATCATGTATCTTTTCTATGCGCGCGTAGTGAGCTGCTGAAACCATGCTGCTGCAAGAGCGACGGCCCTCTTAGACCGTTCAAATACTGTGTTGTTTGTCGCTAGAGACGATTTTTTTCCACCCTTGATAACAAACAATTTTTTTTTTTCAATTCTGGAAATGAAGTCAGTAAATCATGGGTTAAGATTCACGATTAAGAATTCTGATTAATAGGTGGTCTGACGAGGAATGACTGAAGAACAATCATGGAACCTAATTTTGTCAATAATTTGGAAGGTCTTTGTAGGAGGAGGCCCCATGGGTGCAGGTAGTGATGCAACTGACGACGGTGTTTGCGCTTCAAGATCGAGTAGTTTGTTAATATTAGTTTACGGAACAAGTGGCAGAATGATGATTTTTACAGCACAAGTGGTGAATTTATCCTACAAGGCTTGCCGAATAGGATAATTACGACGAGTGCTGTGAAACTCGAGTTCTGCAACGAGTTACGTACAATATTTTTTGCAATTTCGTTGAAGACCACTTGAGGGCATCAGAATATTATATCGGAATGCTTTCACTATTATTTTATAATTTCTGAAAAACTGTTGTGTAATGATTCATTACGCAACTCAAAACAATGCGTAATGAATCATTACAGCACTGATTTCAGTTGCGTAATAACTATTCCCGCACTGCATACTTAAATGCAGGTAAGTAGGCCGTTTCATGGCAGATTGGCGTGATGAAAAACAGCCTATTACGATGAGAAATTGTAAAAATTCTTTATACATATTCCTAAATAAATGCTAGACCCAATTCATTCAACCCAATTTATCACTATCCAAATCCCCTTTTTAATAGAATTTGGTTCAATTTGTTCTTGCATTCAATTACTTGTTGTGCAACACAACTCCAAAACTTAACCACACTTAATCATGCGACACTCATTTTTTCATCTCTTAAATGCACCTATCAGATTCATGATTTTTAATAATTATTAGAACAGCAGCCAAATCTGCCCAAAATAACAAAAACATTCCGGTTTTACAATTGATTCCATTCCATTTTTGAAGCTCAAACAATTACAATCGTTGAAATGACATACGTTTGCTGTGGGTAACTGGATTATTGATTACTCTTTTGACATCGCATTGAGTCAGAACAGGAATATTTCATTTGAAATATTTCTTCGTCACAATTACGCGAAATCGCACATTACTCAGCTTTAAGTGAATATTATGTTTTTAATAAGTAAAGTGAACGTACAATAGTCGGCTAAGTATCGTAAAACGGGGTAACATTGATAGTTTTTTTTCGAAGAAAACTTGAATATTTATGCATGCTGTTTCAAGGATTTTGAATTTTTATTTTTAAAACAAGTACTGACATCCTAGCCATCGATTGTAGTTGATAGATTGCCGAAAGATTTATTTTGAATGGATATATAATTTTTCATGTAATCGAAAGTCGGTTTTCTGTTTTGGGGTAACTTTGATAATGGAGCATAAATCAAACCGAATTGAATGAATTACGAACATTTATAGGGCATCGCATACTTTTAGGCGTTTATCGTTATATGGAAATTTCTGACTTAGATTACAAAAATGATCACAGTTTGTAAAAATGGTTCTCGCTAAGAGATTTGAGACCATATTATAATAGTTATAATAGGCTGTCAAATATAAGTAACGAACTATTCAAAACGTCATCAAATAGTGATTGTAGAACAAGTGTTCGTAAACGTTTCAAAATTGCTGAAGTTGCATTAATTTTTTGATATTCGTATATTAAGTCTCAAATGTTCTCAATTCAAATGAATATAGCTCTGACATGCAGTGTCATACTAATATTCTTTACTTTTGCATCCGTTTCACTTAACTGATTAACAGATATTATCTTATTTTGATTTGCATGTGATGGGTCCCGCACTATCAAAATTACCCGCATTATCAAAGTAACCCCGTTTTACGGTACCACAATTGTCATTCACCCAAAAATTCCATCCTTGATTTGACAATTCAAGATTTATTGATAACAGTAGTCTTTCGTTTGAAATAACAATAATATCATGAAAATAATACATGTTATTGCTATGTTATTCGGTTGTTATTTGATTTAACTCTGATACACAGAAACCCTTTGCATAGTCTTACTGAATAACGGCGCTAATTGGGCTCCCACGCAAAAATTATTTGCTCTGGATGATTATTAAAATCGTTAAAAATATTAAAATATACAATAAACCTATGCTATTGAATTTAAATAGCATTAAAATGTCTTAGCTAAATCCGATGCTTGAAAAGTTAGGCAAATAATACATCAAGATTTTTAGCAATCACAGTATCTACAAACGGAAATCACATAAAAAAATCCTCAAGCAATAAACAGGAAATTTCTCGAGCTATCAGAAATGAAATTTTTGCGTGTCTTAAGAACCAAATTATGTGTCTCTAGTAGGTTTGGGGTTGTTGGATGTGATGCCATTCTCAGAAATTTTGCAGCTCGTCAAAATTTTTAGCTACAGGTCGCCAAAGTTGTATAAAATACTGATTTCATTGAAGTTTACATAAAATTTAAAGTATGATTTATCAATATTTTTTGTAATATTTTTCACCAAGCATGCAAAATAGGACTTTAACTTTCATTTTGATACAATTCGCTTGAAATTGAAAGATAAAATTTAGATAAGGGTGGTTTTACCAGTTATGGACATAGTGGTTCCCTATTTCGCCATACGTGATTACTTTAATGTCTTCAATTTTTTTTTTGAAATTTTGTGTATTGCAGAAGTTAGATTTAAGATATACCTTGATGTTAAAACATTCAAAAAAAAAATTTTAAATGTGAAAGTTATCAAAATTTCAAATATGTCCAAATTAGGAACCACTATGGCCATAATTGGTGCACTTTCCCTATATCGATTTTTTCAACATGCAGTCTCCATACAAATTCGTTTCTCTTAAATGGCAAAATACATTACTTTTCTAAACCATCAAAAAATAACTTTTGAGCATCGACAATATTATGAACTGTTATGATAATTGTTGTTACCGTCGTTGGGGGTGACAATGGGTCAAAAAGGGATATGTGCGATTTATTTTTTGAATAACTTTCGCAATTTGACTCCAATAAACTTCAAATTTGGTGTGTATGTACTTTGATGGTACATTAACAACTGTTCAAAAAATTAAAGACAAATATTTATTCACAGCGGCACCGCAAGTGAAAAATGACCCAATCTCACCCCATAGAGGGGGTGACATTGGGTCACTGTAATTAAAATAACTTGTTTTTGAGAATATGATTTCAAAACCATTCACAACTGAAAAATATTGATAAAAAACGATGCAAACAAGACAAAAAGATATCTAAGATGTTTCACAAGTATGATTAACCCACTTAAAAGAAAAATTATACAGAAAATTGAAGAGCTATGAGAAAAAAATATGTAAACCCAACATTTATCGTCAAGTTTACATGAATTTTCTTGGTTTTTCCCTCAAATTGTCTTCAAAGTCTCATCCCCATTGCTATAAAGCCCATTCAGTTTCCCCAAAGGTGTACTGAAACAGTGATTATTTTAAACCTTCGCAAATAGTTAAATTTCGGTGCTACATTCCACGATCAATAAATTTCAGGCAGAAGTTGACGTCATAATCCCAGTATTTCAGCGATCCAACTCATTTGTACTTCCGTGAGATGTTTCTACTATATAAAAACACTGATAAATAATCAAATTTAGAAAAAAAAAACACCCTTTTGATAAAAATTTACGATGTTGCTGCGCACGAAACACAGTTGCTGGTTGAGAAGTTGTCAAAATGCGTTGTATTGTTATTCAATGCACGGAATACTCAAGTAGACTTGTTTGATGTTTCAGAGATGCTGTATATAGAAAGAATAAACACATCCTTATGAAAAAAGAGAACACCCGGCACCGTAAAATGTCAAAAAAATGGACTTGGAATTTCATTTACTATCGTTCTTGCTTGACCCAATGTCACCCCCATTTTCAATGTTTTAGACATCGTACCGAAAAAAATTATTTTTTTGTGGGAAAATCAAACAGATTCCGGAAAATACCTGTGATGTGTAATGAAAAAGACTTTCAACATTCTACTAATACAACGATAGAGGCTAGAGTACATGCGTGATACTTTGTACAGGAGAAATTTAATGTTGTAAATTTTATCTAGTTTCAACATGCAAGTTTATTGATGTAGTAAACAAAAACTACTATTTCTAAAAATGTATATTGTTATGAATTATGTGTAATAATATGTTCCCTAACATATGAAAGATTTATTTTAGTAATATTAGCGTTATTAGCTGAAATATTTCACAAAACATATTTTTCCGTTTTGACCCAATCTCACCCCCTAGACCCTTTGTCACCCCCATCGACGGTATATACATGAAGTTGATTTGTATGACAATGGACCAATGCACGAGTTCACCAATTTGACGTTTGAGCGGTGCCGAATTCACTTGTTGCCATGGTCACGTAAATAATACGGCACCGCTCAAACGTCAGATAGTGAACTCGTGCATCGGTCCATTTAAGCAAAAAAAATTGCCAAACAAGCTGTCAAACTTACTTGCAAGTTGGCTGATATAGTTCAATTTTACATTTTCAACAGCCAATATCTCAAAAACTAGACATGCTGTGATGTTTTTGAAAACGGCAATGGATTCATCAACCCTTAATTAAGTAAATAGAGGTATTTTGGTGATAGAGACAAAAACGTGTTCCGCAGTGTAATAGACACATTTGATTAGATACAAATATTAACGACAAGCCGGAAATCTAACAAAATATTAGATAACATTCTATAATAATGTACTACGTACCTTCAATCAAATTTACAATCAACATTCCAGCATGACCTTCGATGCAACTTGATCGCAAAATGTTCTATTTGATAGCCAGATCGATTAACTTTTGACCCTTCCGGCAGTTAATCATCGTCGCATCACAATCCCCCACCCTCTTCAAAGGCTGCTCTGCTCATCAGAGACACATATTAACCAGGCAGAGTTACGATCTATTGAACCGCGTGCGCAATGATGAAGCAGTTGATGATCTTATCCGACAAATTGGCTCCTCCCCTCCCTGCTCGAATCGCACCCGGATCGTGACCACCATTATCATAAGCATTTTTTTCCGGATAGTGATTCCTAAACCATGTTGTTTTTCATTCGACGCAACGACACTTCACATCTTGAGATGTGTTTACCGGTCTTTTTTTGACAAGTGTCCCCACGCGACATGGAGACTCTTTTGGAGAGGTGTATTCTACTCAGAACCGCGAAGTAGCCCAGCTGTTGCGGGTTGAAGCTCGTAAGATGACAGCACTGTTTTCACTCTCTCTATTTCAATCTGATCGGCCTGGTTGTTTGCATAATCATCGTGAGATCGCTCGCTGTGAATCATATGACTTTCCGAGCTGGTGCAAAATCATGTAGAGAAGTAGAAACGAATAGCATCAAAGCACGAGACTAGTTTATGAAGCTTTAACTTTCATTTAGCTCTTCCTGCACTGAACTCCGTTAGGTAATTGGTTGATCTCGGTTGCCATGTGGGATCATATTTAAGACTGCAGAGCAATATGACATTTGAAGTAAGATCTTTCGCGCCCAACAATGGGATGATTGCAGTCAAAGGACGTAGTCATTGTCAACTATCACGACACCCAATTAACATCCTCGTTGGGGCGGTCATAATTAACAGTGAAGAATTTTCGAATCGTTAAAATTCCCACACGTGTCGGTCATCGTAAGAGAAAAAAAATATCCCGCACTTCTTCAGAGGCATATTCAAACGAAGGCCGATGCAGCCTTAACCGTACATGGGCCGTCCAGAAGACGTAATTCAGCGCAGAAGAGAAGCTATCAACTTGAACTTGTGCCATCGGATCCAGCCGAATGGACAGCTTTTTGGCTCCGGCTCGGATCAGGTCGGTTCGGTACATGTGGCAATTAGGTCAGATCTTAAGCTGCAGCTGTAAATCAATAGTCAACTGCTTTTGCTACTGTAACGCCACACAGTGGAAGAACTAGAACAAATTTATGGCTAAAATTAGCCAAGTGATTAGAGTACACGTGTACAAGGCAAAGCCATGCTGAGGACGTCTGGATTCGATTGCATCTTTTCATAATGGAAAATTTCCTGACTTCCCTGGGCATAGAGTATCATCGTCCTAGCCACACGATATACAAAAGCTGAAATGGCAACTTTGTCATTTGTTTGATTTTCGTTTGAGTTTTAATTAAAACTCTGTTTTCCTATCATATTAGGAAATAAAAGGGACACTAAGGGCAGAAAACAATTTTCACGAAGATTGACCCAATTTACTCCAGTGTGCACAGCAGCCAATTTTTGTCCAGAAGAAGAGGTCATAAGACAACATTTTGCTACGCATCTGACTGACCCAAGCAAACCGCACCGCAATAAAGGAAGAAATCAACTACGAAAAAAGAACGAATAAAGAAGCAACAAAGCATTTCCTCTGCTGGTCACTCAAGGCGAATTTCTTCTTGACAAGCTCTCGCCCAGGTTGCAATAAAACGATGATTAACTCTCAACTACGCATGCCATGAAACATTTTCCATACACAAATCTTGCCTCGGCCAGCTACCATGGTTACTACACTGACTGACTGTTCTCGGCAATTCCGCGTCTTGTGCTGCTTTTTGCGTGCCGAGCAAAGGTGGCGATGCGTCTCTTGAGGAACCGACTGAATTATGAAGAAAAATGTTCGCGTACTTACCGACGAGAGCAATAAAACCGCCGATCTTCCTTCCTCCGGCTTCTCTTGAAGCATCGAAGCACTAGCTTCTGGAGACTTCTTTTCTTCACAGAAGCGGCAGCCTCCCCTTTACGAGGGGGAGCCGATTTTATTGTTTTTAATTCGCACACACGTAATCAAGACCGCAGTTGGCGGCGCATCAGCTTACTGGATCGGTGGTCTAGAAGCGGATTTTGGATTTGAAATATTGCTTCAATGAGTTTGAATCGCAGTAAGTAATGCGTCAATTTCCAATCGAGTTCCACTGGGGATTCGTTATCTTAAAACCCTTTCATAATCTCACATGTAGTCCCATAAGTTGTGCCGATGCTTCAGGGCTTCTTCACATATTATTTTAAATAGGGGGTCATAACAATGAATTATGATGATACAGTCACTGCCAAAATAAAGTGCCCACTTGATTATAATCACAAAATCGAATAAGGGAAATTCTTTTGTGTTCATCACATATTTCATATTATACAAAGATTTTTGTGATACACACAATAAAAATTCTTGTTTTAGAAAAAAAAGGGTTCTTACAAGGACGAAGCAAATGTGTTCGGAAAAGATGTATTCATTTTAAGTTCCCACTAGACGTTTCCTTTACCCAGCAAAACTTTACTCGTACTTGTCAAAAATAAATTCCATCACGAACATGATTTTATGAAATTCAAAACTTTTGGAAGACATATGCAGTGATTTGGGACATTTTGGTCAAATCATGTTCAGTTATGCAGTTATAGGAGGTCAAATATTTTAACCAGTTATACTGTGAAAAAATAGTGAATACAACTGGTCGAATCAGTCTTGTTATAGAAATATAACAATCTAAACATAGAAAATATAAGAGCTTCTAGTGGATGTTCCACTCAATTTCAATGACTCACATGAATAAATTTCTGTTTCTCAATTTTTTGTGATTAAACATTATCTTCCAAAACTTGCAGAACGTGTAAAACAATAGAGAATATAGACTGTATTGCATCAATCACGTAATTCAATTTTGCTATCAAAAACACACAGAGAATCACTGACTATCATTCTCTCGATGGAGGACACGTGCTAAAACACGTATTTGTTGATAACTGATGTAATGTAAAAGAAAAAAAGAAACAAACGAAGAAATACATCCCATCTGAACCGATCTATGATTGGCAAAGTATCGCAGATTGTAAACAAGTTTAATATATAAGACTATCGATAAAACCCATCTAAACAAGTCCAAAGATGGGGACACTATAACTATCAGGTGTTCTGGGATTGTTTTTTCATGATGGTGAAAAGCACTTATTTTCGACCCTTCATACGATTTTGACCTTCTTCTTCTTCTTTCTGGCATTACGTCCCCTCTGGGACAGAGCCTGCTTCTCAGCTTAGTGTTTCTTGTGAGCACTTCCACAGTTATTAACTGGAGCTTACTATGCCAGATGACCATTTTTGCATGCGTATATCGTGTGGCAGTACGATGATACTTTATGCCCTGGAAGTCGAGAAAATTTTCCAACAAACGAAAAGATCCTCGACCGCGTGGGGGATTCGAACCCACGACCCTCAGCTTGGTCTTGCTGAATAGCTGCGCGTTTACCGCTACGGCTATCTGGGCCCCTATTTTGACCTACTTTGTATAAAAATCCGAAAATTTACACAGAATTCTTGTAGGTCGAAAATTAGTGCTTTTCCCCTAGTTAAATAAAACACCGAACCCTACTCGTCAACAAACGAGAAAAATGGGATTTATCGGGCTCTCGTTTGCTGCTGGTACTTATCAAGCTTGTTTTAAATTGCGAACATTGCCGATCAAGGGCCGACGTAGATGCGATATTTTTCTTCGAACTCTTCAGTGCCTGTTTCAATGATTAGTTCAAAACTCGTAGTAACGCCCTTATCAACTTTTCAGTTTGATCTTTGCTCAATACGGCTATATTGCCCATAACTGCATAACATTTTTAACAAATTGCAGTTAATACCATGGAGAGTCATCAAATGATAAATACTTTCGATCAACTTACTGAAATCTGTTAGATTGTTATAAAAAACTCGAAAAAAATACCAAATTGTTTTGTTACATTGGTAATTATAACCGCATAACAGTAACATTGAGATTATACATGAGCCTTGTAATGTAACAGTAATGAAATTTCTACCAGAATTATTTTCTGACTATTCACCTAGTATGCGATATGAGTTGTACAAAATATCAGCCTCAAATAAGCACTTTTGAGTTCCTGGTAATTTTTAGAAATTTTAGTTTCCTCCCATACTGCCATGAAATGTACTCTTGTATCCCATTTACTCAATGCCTACTTTTGTCGAATGTTACAAATATGCAGTTATGGGCCGTATATCTCACGAACTATTGAAAAATTCCCATTGCAACCTCAGGATTGAATGGTCTTCGCACCAAAAGGCTCGACTTTTGTGAATGTGTTGTACCGGTATTCTTATTTTATCGTTGTATTTTAGTTCAAATTCTTTGACTTTTTCATATGTTTTTTTTTTTTATTAAAAAAACTTGTTTTATTGAACTTGAAGCATACATTACATTACAAACTTATACTATATCTATAATGGTTCAAACTTCGAATTTCTTCATTCGTTTCAAATACATATTGTACATAATTTGAGATTTGCTTCATTGCTTCTATTCTCTCTGCCCTATTGAGAAAAACTAATGAAGGATAACAACATATTTCATGATTTTTGTTTCGAAATTTTTGTCTATTGATTCTTCGCAATTTTGCTAACGTGTACTGCCATAATGGTCTGATTTTCGAACATTCAAAAAATTTGTGTACTAAAGTCTCATTCACAACATTACAAGCTAGACAATACGGAGATGAGACTCTTTTTTGCCGATAAAGTAATTCTCTCGTAGCAATCTTTTCGTGGACAAAAAGATACCAGACTGACTTTTGGCCAGAGCTTAGGTTTCTGTCATTAATATTCTTGAAAATATTTAACCAACATTGATTTGGATGCTCTCGAATTATCTTAGCTTTTGGAAGAGAATCAAGCATTTTCTTATAAATTTCAGACGACATTAAAGAATTTAGATCGTCAGATCTTATTCTCCGAAGTTCTAAAATTGCCTTATTAAGATATGAGAAGATAGTAGGGATTTCATTCATTGGAGTGTCGTTGATGAAGCTATTCAGTTCTGTTAAATTACTGTCCCTGGTAAAATGTATTTTATTAATGAAAAGTGATCTGCATTTCAACTCAGGATGGTGAAGATTCATTCCACCGTTCATCTTTGTTAGCGTTATTTCATTAAAAGCAACAATTATTGGATGTCCTTGCCATATATACTGACGAATCAATTGTATTATTCTTTTGCACGTATTTGCCTTCATTGGAATAATTGATCCAATATACCAGATTTTAGAAAGAGCAAACATATTTAGGAATAATGTTTTCTGGAATAAATTCAATTGTCTAGTTTTATTCAGCCATAGAAATCGGGAAAATTTGGTTAAGACTATTTTCCAATTTTGTTCGATTATAATATTAATTGAATCATAAAAGAGCACTCCAAGTATTTTCAATTCTTCCGAAATATTTAACCATGTTGGAATAGCTTCATTTGTGTTTTCACCTATTTTAATCGCTTTCGTTTTTGCTAAATTCAGCTCGGCACCAGACGTTAAAGAAAACTTCTCAAATACTTTTTTATTAAGCTAATTTTGTTGTAATCTTCTACAATCACGGATACATCGTCTGCATAAGCAGTTACGAGGTCATAATTCCCGTTACAAATTCGTTGAAAATTTTGCAGCAATGGTTCTAAATACAAAACAAACAGGTGCATACTTATTGGATCACCCTGTTTTACAGAGCATCCTAATTTTATGTCTTCTGTAAATTTACCATTAATCGAAATTTTAGAATATGATATTGAAAAAATGTTCTTCATTAAATCAACAAATCTACGATTAATATTCATGTGTTCCAGAGTATTGAACAGAAATCCATGATTTACCCGGTCGAAAGCGTGTTTCATATCAAAAGAAATTAGTAAACCTTTTTTCCGTTTATATTTAAACATCGGTATTCTGTCTCTGATTGACAAAACTGCCTGAAATATGTTGTGCTTTGGATTTGAGCTTTTCTGGCATGATGTTAGCAAGAAAGGCATTAGTTCATTTAGTCTGTTTTTCAAAATTCTTGATAAAATTTTATAATCGAAATTAGCCAACGTAATTGGTCTAATCGATTCTAGTGCATCAGATTTATTCTTTTTAGTCAAAACTACATAACTTTTTACAAAATCTGGATTGATAATACCTTGGATTGCATCATTCAGTACGTAAGTAATTTCTACACCAATAATTGGCCAACATCTCATGTAAAACTCTTTGGTTAATCCGTCTAGCCCTGGAGATTTCTTGGAAGCACTCGAGCAAATTGCCTTATGCACTTCATCAATCGTAACTCTGTTCATTAGATTTTCGTTAATGTTGCAATTCTCTGGAATTATTTTATTTGGCAAAAAGTTTTCATCATATTCTCTATCATTATCTCGAAATAGTTCTGTAAAATGTGTTTTGATTGTCAACTCCACTTGCTGTGGGTCTTCAATAGTCAAATCGTTAACAATTAATTTATCAAATCTCGATTTTTTCCGCTTTTCAAACTTTTGTCCGATGTGAAAGGTACTTATCTCTTCCCCTTGCACATATGTTTCATTTGATTTTTTGTAAAAAAAAGAAAATTTTCTTTGTAGAGTCAGCATTTTGGCTTTTATTTTATTGATATTTTGAACGTGATTTTTGTCGCTTCTGAAAGAGTCGTAACATCTTTTTAAGCAAAAGTAATAATATTCCATCGTATCATGAAATAACTTGTATTTCTGTTTGGATTTCCATTTTAGAAACGATGTAAGTTTTGTTTGTGTGAAAGAAGTCCACCAATCCATCCACGAATTGTAGTATCTTCTTCTACTACTCCAATAAACCCATTTTGATTGCAGTTCAGCTAATACATCTGCATCTAAAACTTCAGGCCTAAATGCCCATAATCTTCTACCACTTGTTTGGCTACATTTTACAAGCTTCAATCTAACTATGATCGCTTTATGGTCTGTAAAGCAATTTACTTGTAACCTTGCATCAATAATGTTTTCCCTTAACCTTGAATCTACATATATTCTATCAATTCTTGATCCGCAATTGGATCTGATGAATGAATAATCAATACTATTCTTATGACAAACTTCCCACGTATCATAGAATCGACAACTTTGGATTAATGTTTTCAATTGTGGACTAACTCCATTTCCACTCGTTGAATCTTTACCAGAAACAATGGAATTGAAATCTCCTCCGATTACTAGCGAGTCACAAGGCCTGTTCAAATAAAACGGTAGTGTCAGCCTAAAGAAATCTTCTCTTGCTCTTCGATTTTGGCTTCCGGAAGGAGCATAAACCGAACAAATTAAAACATCATTATCAAGCAAAACGGTCGTTATTCTTGTATCGAGACTTCTATCAAAATGTTTAAATTTGATATTCTCTTTTAACATTATGGCAGTACCACGTCGCAAATGATCAATATTATATATAACTTTGTATCCAGCAAAATCGAAATGTTGTCCATGAACTTCCTGGAGTAAAACTATATCCAGCTCCATCAATCTTAAAAAAGATTTCATGGCATCAATTTTTGTCTGATTGGAAAATCCGTTCAAATTTATACTACCTATATTGTACGTCAAAAAATCCATAAGATCAAGTGAATTATTATCTATGCTCATTTTGTATCGAATCTTGGCCAATCATTATAACATCTACTTTTTCCTACGCGGCCTAAGTTTGCCTCTGTCTTCATCTGTTGTGTCTGTATCGGATAACTTATGCTTCGCTTGTATCTTTTCGGTTTTGTTAGTTGTGTTAGTAGTCATTCCTTGAATAATTTGCTCGTTAGAATTTTGTTCTGTATTAGTGTCATCTGAGCTTTCCTCAGAATCCAACTCCATCACACCCGCTAGTGTTAGTTTTTCTATGGGTATTGTTTGTGACCCTTCCCTATCGCTTTTCTGTGCATTGTTCACCGATCGTAATTCATTTGAGTTCGTTTGCTTGTTATCTACTTCGCATTGTTCTTTTCCCGAATTCCTAACCTTCGTATTTCCGGTCATCATACTACTACCAGTCACCTGTACACTACTTCCAAATTTTTCGTTTGGAGCTTCTACACCACACGCTTCTTCTTCTTCCTCCATCCTCTCCTGATATTTGCTTTTTTCTACGTTTTTTGTGCTAGTTGATACGATCTCGGCATACGACGTTCTTGCCCTTTCCATTCTGTTGTTAACTGATAGTCCCTCTTTTTCGCCTAATACCAGCTTATTTTCCGTGCATCCTCTTCCCCGGTGTGCCTTGTAGCCACAATGTCGACACGTGGGAATTTGGTTTTTGTAGGTTATGTACGTTTCTTCACCATGCACTGTTATGTATGATGGAATAGCCTTCTGCAACTTGATTCTAACAACGCGAACACCATTATCTTTGTTTTTAAAGAAAACCTTCTCATTCCACTTGAAATCCCGAATTGAAATAATTTCACCGTATTGCGACATCCACTCCACAATTAACGTGTTATCCATCTTTGGTGGCAGATCATGGATTTTGACATCAGTGCCACCATCATCCATGCAGAGCGAGATTTGATACCATTTCTTATCAACTTCGATGAACTGTTTCTTGTCATGTTTATTGACCGTATTGATAGCCAACTCCATGCTGGCACACTCTACAATTAGAGCAAACTTCGAATTACTGAGTTGAATTGAATCAACATCATCGTACCCCAGGTTTAGCTTCTGGTGTACGAAGAGATGGGCTTCTTCTTGTTTCGGGAGTTTCGGGAGATTGCTGAAGTCAATCAAAAACGCATTTTTCCTGAAGGCCGACATGGTCGGACTCAGACACCACCACCGACTACACGGCAATCACACTGGTCGTTTTCCTTTTCACCACTATCTATACAGAACGATCCGCACTGCTCAACAGTCGAAATGGAACTCTGGTCATAATTTATAAACCCTTCATACCATACCGTGACTGTGTAACACAAAACTATGATCTGCTTCACCACAAGCAACTTTGCTGAAAATGTTGATGGTTTAAAAACGTTTCTTCTTCTAGTTTTAGTCATATTGACACTTTAGTTTTCGTTCTGTAGTACAGGTGGCAAAACCTCGCTCTTCATACACATTATCAGCGCGGTGCTTGAGGGTCGCACGGCGGAATGAGGGTTAACGAATTTGCATGAAATTCATGCATTTCAATGCAACATGTCAACTTGTATGGGGGCCCAGATAGCCGTAGCGGCAGCTATTCAGCATGACCATGCTGAGGGTCGTGGGTTTGAATCCTGCTGGTCGAGGATCTTTTCGTAAATGAAATTTTCTCGATTCCCAGGATAAAGAGTATCTTCGTACCTGCCACACGATATACGCATGCAAAAATGATCAATCGGCAAAGAAAGCTCTCAGTTAATAACTGTGGAAGTGCTCATAAGAACACTAATCCGAGAAGCAGGCTTTGTCCCAGTTGGGACGTAACGCCAGAAAGAAGATATCAACTTGTATCGCTAAAATTGACAACTTAGTGTGCAAAAAAATACGTGTTTTGTATGATCCTTAACATTTAACTCCATCCCTCACTTCCTAATCGACATAAACTTACATTGTCCAATCAACAGTCATGCTAATATATAAAAAAAATATAAATTATGACCTGAATTGTAAAAAAAATCCTTTCTTGCTTAGTTTTTTTTTCTATTAGAACACTGCGAACAATGAGAACACCAACATGACATGTACGTGAAAGTTGTGCATTTTGGTGTGAAGATTAGTTCGTCCGAAGATTGCATTGAAAAATTCCAAATAGTTCGTAATATAAAGCCGTATTAAGGAAAAATCAAGTTAAATAATTGAAAAGGGCAAAAGGGCGTAAATCCATATTATAAACTAATCTTTCAATATCCAAATAGCATTTTGCTAGTATACTTTCAGGAACTGTTGTCCGAATTTTGTTTACATTTTGTATGTTGCACTGTGTTATTTATTCAATCAATTCACTCGAAACCAATGGAAAATCACCTAGCATTGGTCATGCTTGGATTATTCTATATACAGCCATTCCATGAAAAACCGATCTAGTGGGTCACCGAATTCCGTGAAAATTTGCCATTTTGTTCCTTATCCAAAATAAGGATACACGTGTTTTTGGATTTTTTGATTAGGGTGACCATTTCCAAAATAGGGTGACCAAAAAAATCGCGATATTGCAAAATTTTTATTTAAAAAAAATTATAACTTTCGAACCATCGACCAATTTTCAATCTTTTAAGACGAAATGAAAGCTAAAGATTTCAACCTTCAGGAAAAATATGAAACATTACAAAAAATATGGTTTTACATGAAAAAAAATCAAATATTTCCGTTTTTTCGTGTTTTGAAGACCTTGGGACCAAAGGGGCTATTGCTGTTCTCATTTTTTCTTGAAAGTTCAGAAAATTTTACGTTAACTGTCGAATTTTCAGCGATGTAAATTTTTTAATTTTGAGATACATTTTTTTGAAAATAAAAAATCAGTCATTTTTCATCGGCACACACTGTAGGTCTCAGCGCATTAGATTTTTTATTTTTAAAATAATCATTACTTTTGAACAGTTCAACCGATTTCCAATCTTATAGTGTGAGCTTAAGATTTCAACTTTTCAAACTAAAATTTAAAAAAAAACTAAAATATAAAAAAAATTACATGAAGATATATAAAAATTCCAAGTTTTTTTAATTTCCATTTATTTTAATGTAAAAAAATATTTCTTCAAAGTTTTATATGTTTTTTCTAAAAAGTTAACTTCTGCGTCCATGAGTCCTCTCATGGCGTAGGGGTAACGCGCCCTAACTAGAGATCAGGGAGCCGTGAGTTCGATTCTCACCGAGAATACGTGTAACTTTTTCGCAAAACTTCACATCAATTTGTCCATATAATCCAATTGCAAAGTATATGTAATGTTTAGTTTTTCGGTAGTTGTCAAACTTCCACTCGGCTGGTTAGCCGTAAACCACGAATCATAATTAATTAAAAAAAACAAGTATTTAAGAATTATGTTTTTTTTTTCTGTTACTCGGAAAAGTCTCCTGAAAATATTGTTAGGAAGCTTGGAAACAGTAGTTTTTTTA
>NW_018734744.1:0-30690 GCF_002204515.2 Aedes aegypti
GGAAAATGATTCTGAAGCTCATTACTTGGTATACATAGGATATCCAATGTTAAAACATTGGAACAAATGTTAAATAAAATTATCAATAACGTTAGACCTAAGTCGTTGAAATCTTCCATGATGTAGAAAATGTAGACTGACATTTTTTTTAGCTTAAATTTTTCAGGTAATGTCCGGCCATATGCCACTGTACGCCATCCTACTCTGACGACAACCACGGTGAAAGAGGAAGAATTACAAGTGTGAGGAATATGCACAAACTGGTGCTGATGGAACAAGCTCACTCTTTTTTCTTGGCCTTCGGTTTACCACGGAGGACCAACTGGACCACAACAACGTTCGTTCGGTTTCGCTGATCCTGGTGGACCCGGGTCGAGTGAGATGATTTATGAGCTCAGGTTCGGATTTTATCGCGTTCTCTGTGTGGAGTATTAATACGACGGGTTGATGCAAAACGTCCGAAAACCCGGCCATAAATCTCGGGGCCAAAGTTGTGTAATTAGATTTTGGTTGAGATGTGTTTATTACCGTCCGGCGGATTGAAGGGTTTATGTACGAGAGTGAGTTCTGAGGGGTGGCGTCATACTCCGTCGTCACGCCATCCCGGAAACCACATCAAAGGATTTCGTTTGAATATCGTATGAAATCTTATCTGGACCTGTTCCGGCAGATGCTGGGACTGTTGGTCAGTAGTTAATCATCAATATTAACTTACTTTTTTCCGATAAGCCCAGATAGCCGCGTAGTGTCGGCAGCGCTTGTTTCAATTGGTTAAGAATTAGCACTACGGACTGCCTGTTCCGGTGGTAAAAGTCCTGCTCATGGGTGACTCCCAATTTATGGTTGGATGATTACCGTACCTAGGAATGCATTGTTAGGAGGGGTCTAAATAAAACATAACAGCTAACGAAGCCTGCGGAATATCTTCAGTCTCTAGCCTTAGGCTAAAAAGGGTGGGATTATGAACATGTTGCTATTTAATTGAAATCATCACCTATAAGGGTTTGGCATTATGCGTTTTATATAGTGTATTCTGTACTTTTCCGTCTTTGGCGACTTTCAATGAATACCGATCTGTATTTTTCGCTGCTGGTCTGTTTCGTGCTACGATTGCAAAAAGCTTCTGCCTAGTTTGGGTAGGGGCTACGGTTAGGATAGCGCAGATCAATCTTAAGCATAAAAGAACGCAACAATTGTTGCAGACGCATGTAAAATTGTACAGCCCAAGTGGCGCTAGTTCAAGAATCATACTTTCATAAGGGGAATTTTTATCTAGGTAACCTTGTGGACCCAGTTTTTGCCACTTTTAGCAAACATGAAATGGCAAACTCGCGTGCCATGCCCCGTACATGCGTGCTCGTTAACAGCGTAATCGTTTCTACGCTAATTTCTGCGTTAACTACCAGAGACGTATGTGCTGTCACAGTGCTGTGTTTCTGTTGGTGACCTCAACATCTATTGTTCAGTATATTTATCACATGATGAACCATCCCCAACAGATGACTTCAAACGAATTGTCGTACACTGCGTAGCAAAAGGCCTTCCGCTGATTGTGGGCAGTGATGCCAATGCTCATCACATCATCTGGGGCAGCTCAGATATTAATTTGAGTAGTACAGTAGTACTGACCTTGGCTAATCGCCCAAACTTCATGATATCAACTAGAGAAGAAACGTTAGACATAACGCTCTGCTCGAGCAAAATCAGTCACGAGTCACGAGAGGCTTGTAAACCTTTGATACAAATCTCTCGGAAATAAGCAAAATAATATTGTGAGAATTGTTCATCTTTTCAACGTAAATTTCTCGTGGGGAAATCCAGAAGTCAGGAAAGATTTATGCCTAATTTAATTTCCACCAAAAAGTCTGATGAAATTTCTCGTTATGTAGATCAAGTTCATACTTTTTTTTTTAATTTGTCAGAGATTTTAATTATCCTGTAGAGAAAATACAATAAATAATCACTTAATTTTCTCTATTCCATTGTCCGCTAGTTGTTTCAACATTTTCAACATTTTGTTGCTTCTCTTTCCTTCGAATGACACTTTCTTGAGGAACTTCATACAAAAATCTTTTTATATTTCAAAAAGCATCACTTCAAAAACCTAAAGAATCAAGAGAATAAGACTTTTGAAAATTTCAGAATTCTTATACGTATAATTTTTTTGAATTCTGAAATTCCATTAGGAATTTCTCAAAATGTTTTGAAAAATATCAGTACTCTTATATGCGTGGTTCCTGTTTTCCGAGAGTCCATTAGAAATTCCTTAACAAATTTTGAAAACAATGCAACAATTTTCGCCAAGAATAAAATTTAATAAAATCTTACAATACGAATTTCACCATGAGACATGTTTGGTAATGTTCGTTTAAATATTGCCAATATTTTCGCGTTGAACTTAACGTTTAACCATAATAATTAAAAATAGTTCCTCCAAAAAAGTTTGTTCGGAACTTCTGCAATTGTTTTCTACATCAATTTGTTTGCTAAATTATCATAAAACTTCAGAGCAAAGGGTGGGACAGCCTACTGATCTTGAGTTAAATCATGAGTTGTTTTTGAGTAACTCTTAGTAACTCGTCATATGCGGAAGGCATTCCTTATCAGAGGTCTACTTTTGAATTGCAAATTGGAGTCAAACACTTCCTTTAAGCTTTGCGTGTGAACTTTAGCAAAGTCGGATACTGGGGCAGAAGAGATAAGGGCTTAGGAAACTTATAATTTCCAATTGAGCTATTTATTTGAATCAAATCATCCTCAACCCGAAACGAGCTTCGTAATCATTTTGTTGCAGAGTCGAGCGCCTTCGTCAGTCATATACTGCAAGCATCATCGCGTTAAAGCAAAATTACTAGACGAAACATGCATACAGAGAATTTGATTCTAAAATGGGTCGAAAATTGGGTTCGAGATCCGTTTTTGGGAGTGTCCAAGCATTTATTTAATATAAGAGAGTGATATGTCACAAAGCTTTCATTTACTCTTAACATGTGGTGTAGCCAGTTATTTTACCAAGACCATGGTTCTTAAGAATAGGATTGCAATTAGTAATGATTAAGTTGAAAAAGTTAAAGTCAAAGTAATCTAAAATCTTTCAGAACACAACACTGGATTGGTTCTCCAGTGAAAATACAATAAATAATCATTTTGAGGCTGAACTGAGTGGTATGCCACTTTTCTGAGTGGTATGCCATCAAGTATTTCGTCGAAGTTTTCAGAAACTCTACGGTTCGTGAATATTTCTGCAAAATATTAGTTGATTATCCAAGAAACTTTTTTAGAAAATCTCCCAAAACTTTTTTTATATATGTTACCTACTGTTGACATCAGAAATAAATTGTTTTTGGATATAGAGTGATTCGTAGACACCGTATTGGTGGTTAAATGGCTACCGCTTCTGCTTCTAACTTTCATTCTTAATCTATCACACTTAAATTATTCGTTCATAGCAAACGCTAGAACCAGAGACGGACAAGAAACCGTTTCCCTAACGCGTCCATTCTTCCACGCGCACGCCTCACGCCTGATACATAAGCAGTCTGCTGACCACAAAAGCAAACCTCTCCGCCATGCCTTTCCCCAAATCTATACACTTCAGCATGAAGTGGCTTAGATGCAGTCGGACTCCACGATCTATAGTGGGCCAGTATAAGTGCAACATCATTTCCTCTTTCTTCCCCACATTGAAATGCATTCCGACGTGGCAGGCGCCATTGTTGCCTCAAAAAAAAAAAAAAAAAAAGATGACCACCACTTATACACTGAAGGTGTCTGTTAGTCCCAAGCAGTCATTCGGTTGGTTCCTTGTGTGCGGCACTTCGTTTCGGGTGTAACTTTTTATACGCCAACAAATCTTGGGCGCGGCGATCGACAATCCTGGTCAGTCGCACACATGGATAGGCAAAAGACTTGGAATCCACCATTCCACCGTGTCCCGCGTTGTGCAGATGTTCCAGGAGACCAAGACCATCGAGCGGCGCGCTGGAAGCGATCGAAAACCGAAAACGGAATACCCAGAGAAGGCGCGGAAGATAAGGCAGTACTTTAAAAATAACTCGAACCTTTCCACCTGAGACGTGGCCAAAAAGGTCAATTCGTCGAAGTGGTTCGCCCAACAGACCATGAAGCGGGCTGGGCTACGTGTTTTTAAAGTCAACACGCAACAAGTCAACAAGCAAAACACGGTGGCCAAATTGCGTGCGCGGAAGCTGTACCTTGAGTGACTGGTCAAGCCAGGCTGTCTTGTCATGGACGACGAGACATACATCAAGGCGGATACCAAACAAATACCCGGCCTCAAGTTTTTTGTCGGTACGTCCCACATGGGGGTTCCGGAAAAGTTCCGGAAGAGAAAGATGGACAAATTCACGAAGAAGTACCTGTTGTGGCAGGCAATCTGCGAGTGCGGACGGTACAGCAAGCCGTTTGTTACAACCGGCACCATAAACGGGCAGATTTGTCGAGAGGAATGTTTGCAGAAGCGCTTGCTGTCCTTCCTCCGCTCTCACCGTGGTCCCACGCTGTTCTGACCGGATCTCGTTTCGTGCCATTACGCCAAGCCTGTAATGGATTGTTACGAAGCGAAGAGCGTTAATGTCCCGCCAAATACACCAGAACTTTGTCCGATCGAAAAGTTTTGGGTGATAATGAAGAAGAAGTTGAAGGAAAGCGGAAAAACATTCAAACCCGATGAAGCTTTGAAGAAAAAGTGGGAAAAAATGTGTAAGAAAGATAGGCAAAGCCTCGCCCAAAATTTCATGAGCAGTGTAAAGAGAAATGTACGAACATTCATTTAGCTTGAGAGGAAATTCAATAAATAAATTATGCCAAAAAATTGCTAATGTATAGTTATTTAATCCCTGCAAATTTGAGAAATATCCGATTTAAAATGAATTTTTGATGATCATTTTTGTGTGTCTCATTTTTTCCGAGTCCAGTCTTTAGAACCTAAAATAAATTCCTGATGAAGTTTCTGGAGAAATATTTTGAGAAGTACGAACTGCAAAATCCTTTAGCATATCTGTTGATTTTTTTATAATCCCAGAAGAATTGCTAGTGCTGTTAAACCAAATACTTTGATGATCTCTGGTGAAGTTTCCGAAAGAATCCTAGGACGTTGTCCCAGAGAAAACGAAAATATAAAAGATAATATATAGATCTGCGGAGAACTTCTCTGAGAAAGCGCTAAAAACATTGTTCTTAATGAATCCTGTTCAATTACTTATGGAAATCATGTGGAATATTAGAGGAATCCTTAGAGTTACACCTGGAAAAATAAAACAATGTTTTTTTTTTCTGCAAGAAAAACCTGAACAACTTTTATTGCGAACTTTTCATGCATTCTTGAAGAATTTCCGAGAGGTTTTCTAATAGATTTGTTGAAGGAATCTGAAAAGAAACTTTAAGAAGAACCTCAAATGCAAAGTAGGAAAAATTGTTGGTGAACTCTCAGAAGAATTTATGGAAAGAAGTTTTGCTTGGTGATGCTGAAGACAATTTTGGTGAGACTCCTAGAATTTCTGGTACTATTTCTTGGAGAAATCCTCATAATTTCAGAGGAATCTTCCATAAAATCAAACATAAATTTTCAATGAAAAACTGGAAGATACATCAGACTAACTATTGAAATTTATATATATATATATATACAGCCAAACCTCTTTTTGCACTCACTTTTTTACGCTCCCTCTTTTTGCGCCCCCTCCATTTACGCTCCAAATTCCAACTTACGCTTCCCCTTTTTACGCTCCAAAAATTCAATTTACGCTCCTGCCTGATAACAACCCACGAAAGTAGCGTATTTTTGGAACGAGACCGATGAGTAGTTGCCGGAAATCTATGTCTGACGCTATTTTGGAATCCAAGATGTCGACTTCCGGTTTGTGAAAATCACTTGAAACCCACGAAATATGGGTATTTTTGGAACGGGACCGATGAATAGATGCCGGAAATCGATGTCTGACGCCATTTTGGAATCCAAGATGGCGACTTCCGGTTTGTGAATGGGTTTCAAGTGATTTTCACAAACCGGACGTCGCCTTCTTGGGTTTCAAGTTATTGTGCTATACACATATCGACCCAAACACATATTTCCCTTGTCAATCAGCGCAAGCAATAAAATGCATATTATGTTTTGTTACAACAGAATAGGTCAGGTCCGCGTAAGTGCGAACGATGGCCTCGGTGCAACATGCGTAAGCAGTTTGCATCGAGGCACTCGAGTGCGCCACATGTTTTGCTGATTGTACTTTAGCCACGCTGGTGGTCGTCCGTTTGGACGATGCGCTAAGGCTCAGGTTTCAACCCAAAAATGCTATCGCCGAAATATTGTCACCGCCGTCCCAGGCGTCTCCATCTATCTCTTTCTGACATTGTAACCAAATTGTAACCGATCAATTGTAAAGGCAAATAAAAGGAACCCATGTGAAAGGAACAAGGCAGTCTTGTTCTGACTCTGAATCTATGCGTTTCAATGCACCTCTGGTGTATACCGAAACATCCCTCTAGCAACCTGGTAATCAGGTACTGCTAACTATTTAGGAATAGACTAAGATCAGTAACATATCGATGTGCAATACATAGTCCACGGACGGGCTATGAAATGGCGACCGTGAGTTAATCCGAACCAGTAACCGTCGGAAAAAGTCAAGTGAGAATAATTGTGAATAATCCAGACCCGTGCAAGTTAGTGAAACACCACGAAGAATGGGCTCCGAGGAATCAAAAGCCCAAGTGAATCATAACGGTGATAGTCACATCGAAATTGTGAACAACCAGTTAGAGCACACGACAACACTGAACTCCATAACAACCTGGTTGTGGTTCATATCGGCTGGTGTAACATTTCAGCTTGTTTTAAGTTTGTGGGGAGAAATCCAAAGGCGAATGACTAGGCAAGTCACAAAAAAGGCAAACAAACTAAGCAAACTTAGTGAGCTTACGATAGAAAAGTGAAAAACTCAGTGCTTTAGAAGTATGTCAAGAGAAGAATTTATATTAACGATAGTGACCATCGTAACACAGTTAGCTATATTATATTATGGCTGGACAGTGATACGGGAAAACAAACGTTTGTAGAGGACGTTAGACGGAGAGTACAGTGAAATGAAATTAATTGTTGCTTATTAACGATGAACAAATTACAAGATTTAGTGGCCAACTTGGCAACGAAGAAAAATAGTACAATTGTCGTATCAAATGGTATATGTAAACAATTTATCCATTTGTTAATGAAAGAAGACTTTTTACAAGCGAAGAAAGTATCGTATAATCGGTACAAAGTTAAACAAATAAGCCTCAGTAACATTGGCTTAGTGAATCGTAGGTCTGTAAGAGCAGACGAACTATTAAGTTATGCATCGACGGTATGCCCAAGTATCACTGGATCGGTAGTGATCACTACGGACAAGGGACTCATGACACATCAAGAAGCGTCGGAAAAAAACCTAGGCGGACGCGTGTTAGCGATTTTGTACTAAGAAGTGACTTGTGAAGAAATTTGTGTGTTGCTGGAAGACCATTGAAAGGAAGAAAATGCAGTTCTTTGCAACAAATGTGTACCAAGTCGATGCACAGACAGGGGAAGTCTTCCATTACATCAGACTTACTTACGACGATCGCGAGGCAGATGCATTGACGAGGGAGCTACAGCTCCAACAACAACAACAACAACAGCGTCAACAGCAACAAAACAACATTAATACCGGTGATCGAGAAAATACAGAAAAGGTGCCTGCTCAACACAACAGTGAGCAATGAAAATTATAGACAATATAAACAACAATCCTATTGAAGCAGCAGAGAGCAACCCGGACAACAAGCAGGCAAGCAGGTAACCTCAATCTAATTTACAGGGTGAGTGCAGAAAGTTAACGGGACGAACAAACAATGCAATTATATATATAATAGCGAATAATAATTATCTCAAATCTACTGAAGAATTTTTATATCTTTTAAATGTTAGAAGAGCTTCAGATAATTGAAGCTAGTATCACAAAAGAGTTCAATAATATTACCAAAAATATAAAAAGACCACGATCTCAAGAAAATATCGTACAAAAAAAGGAATTTTTAATAAAGCTTTTAAAACAATATAAAACTATTTTGCTAAGCGCACAAAATTCCATCGCATCAGATTTATGGAATACGGAATGTCAAAAATATCAAACTCTTAAAACAATAACTGAAGACTCTCTAAAACTACTAAATAATTCAATTATATTAAAACCTAAATTTAAAACAGTAGTTAGAGCGGCTATTATTTCTAAAAGGTTATCATTTAAAAGGGAAGTAAAAATGCCTACTGTCGACATCAAATTGGGGACATCCCTCATCCAAACTTATGATGGGTCTCCGGACCATCTCAACTCTTTTCTCGATGCCGTTGCATTATTCTCTGATACCGTCAATGGAGAATTTGCAGACGCGACAGTGGCGCAGAAAACAGCGGCAGACGAAACTGTTTTTAAATTTATCAAAACAAGGTTGACTGGAGTTGCACGTCAGTCAATAACGGGGGCACAAAATTTAAATGAAACACTGGATAAGCTAAAAACCCAATGTGCTCCGAAAATAAGTTCGGACAACATTAAAGCTAAAATGTGTGCTCTAAAAAAAAGGGGCACTGTGGAAGAATTCTGCAAAGAGGTGGAGAAACTAACCCAACAGCTTGCAGCAACCTACATTGACGAAACTATACCTACTGACAAGGCTATGCAAATGGCTACTAAAAGTGGTATCGAATCTCTGATTAACGGAATAGACCATGCGGATTCGAAGCTGATTCTAAGAGCCGGTACATTCACTAAGATCAATGAAGCCATCCAAAAACTTCAGGAAAACTATTCTGAAGAAAGACAGAAATCCTCGATGGCACAAATGTTCTATACAAACAACAATCCCAACCAACGTGGTCGTGGCCGTGGTGGATTTAACAGCGACAGAAGAAATTTTTCTGCTTGCCAAAGATCATTTTCTCGTAATCATGGGCAACCAAGATTTCAAAATTTCCGAGGCAATTATAGCCAAGGACACGGTTATGGCCAAGGACAAAATTTTAGAGGTCAAAACTTCAGAGGACAAAATTTCAGAGGCCAATGGAATAGAGGAAGAGGACGATACGAAACACGTTCTACCTATTTCATGCAGCCTATACCACAGGCAATACAACCCGTTTTTCAACAATTACCGCCTGTAGGTTACCAACAAAATCAGCAACAACCAGTTTATCAGCAGCCGCAATCCACTTATCAACAGCAACAACAGCCGGCACAAAACAATACTTTTTTAGGCACACAGTTTGGTCGACATTTACAGTGAATGCATCGACCTCCAATTACGTTATTTTAAAAGTAGATCTATCGGAAACCCAGTGTACTTTTATTGTTGACACAGGCTCTGATATATCTATCATTAAAAGTCGTAAAGTAAAATCGTCTCAAATTTACTACCCTGAAGAAAAATGCGTCATATCAGGTATAGGAGATGAAGGAATTCACTCTTTAGGAAGTACTTTCGCTAACATATTAGTTGAGGGTATACCTATTCAGCAGAAATTCCAAATAGTTTCAAATGATTTCCCTATTCCAACGGACGGAATCATTGGAAAAGATTTCTTGGCAAGATATAAGTGTAAAATTGACTACGAACCGTGGATGTTGTCATTTACTGTAGACAATCAGCTTATTTTGATACCTATTGAAGATAATTTCCAAAACAATTTCTTTTTACCTCCACGATGCGAAGTTACCCGTTACATACCAAATCAAAATTTACAAGAGGATATGGTGGTACACTCACAGGAAATTCAACCTGGAATTTTTTGTGGAAATACGATCATATCAGCTAAAGAACCTATATTAAAATTCATTAATACCACCGATAAAGCAGTTTATATTACTTACACAGATTTTAAACCTTATATGGAACCACTAAGTAACTTCCAAGTAGTACCACGCAAAACACACTCAACTGATAAAACCCCAAGGCGAAATAAAATTTTGAAAAACATTGATACTCAACACCTTACTCCACAAGCTAAACGAGAACTCGAAAAATTGATCATTCGATATGAAGATATTTTTAACCTAGAAGATGAGAAATTGTCAATCAATAATTTTTATACGCAGAACATCAGTCTTAACGATAATGTTCCTGTGTATATACCCAACTATAAAACTATTCATGCCCAAGGTGCAGAAATCGAAAGGCAAGTTCAGAAAATGTTAAAAGACGAAATTATAGAACCCTCAGTTTAGTCATATAATTCCCCGATTTTGCTGGTCCCGAAAAAATCGGATAATTCAGAAAACAAATGGCGTTTAGTTGTTGATTTTAGGCAACTAAACAAGAAAATTATGCCAGACAAATTTCCGCTACCAAGAATTGAAAGTATACTAGACCAACTTGGTAGAGCAAAATATTTTAGCACACTGGATCTGATGTCAGGTTTTCATCAGATCCCCTTGGACAGTAATTCCAGGAAGTATACCGCATTTTCTACCAACTCTGGGCACTATCAGTTCAAACGATTACCTTTTGGATTAAATATTAGTCCAAATAGTTTTCAAAGGATGATGGCTATTGCCATGGCAGGTCTAACACCTGAGCGTGCATTTATCTATATAGATGATATTGTTATTATCGGATGTTCGTTGAAACATCATTTGTCAAATTTAGAATCAGTATTTGAACGAATGAGGAAATATAATTTAAAATTGAATTTATCTGCAGCAGACATGATATGCATCTTAAGTGACATGGTAAAACAATTTATTTTTTGCAGTGTTTGTGTGAGAAACTGTTTCATTAATGCATAACAAGAAGTATTATCAGTTGAATGAAATATTTTCACCATTTTGAGTTTATTTCTGTGTATGATGGGAGCAAAAACTTAAGGCAGAGGCAGAATAAGTAGAACTCGAGAAAAAAATAATAAATAAAATAATAAAATAAATTCAAAACTATTCATAATTAAATTATAAATGTAAATTTTTAAAAACCGAAGTGACCTATCTTGGTCATAAAATAACCGATCAGGGAATATTGCCCGACGACTCCAAATTTAAAGCCATTAGGGACTATGCAATTCCCAAAAATGTAGACGATGTGCGAAGATTCGTTGCTTTTTGCAATTATTATCGTAGATTTGTCGAAAACTTTGCTGACATAGCTTACCCATTAAACCAATTACTGAAGAAAAACGTTACTTTTACATGGACTGATAAATGTCAAAATGCATTCGATCTGTTGAGACAACAGCTGATGTCTCCAAGATTATTGCAATACCCCGATTTTACCCAAAAATTTATACTAACGACAGACGCGTCAGACATAGGATGCGGAGCTGTCTTATCTCAAATTTCTGAAGCAGGAGAACGACCTATTGCGTTCGCAAGTAAGACGTTTATTCCAGCAGAAAGAAATAAACCGACCATACTAAAAGAACTAATCGCCATACATTGGGCCATACATTATTTCGAAGCCTATTTGTATGGAAGACGATTCACAGTACGAACAGATCACAGACCTCTTGTGTATCTATTCGGAATCAAGAATCCAACCTCGAAATTGACTAGAATTCGTATCGATCTTGAAGGATACGACTACGATGTTGTATATATTAAAGGTAAGGAAAATGTAGCAGCGGACGCATTATCGCGAATAGCTACTACATCTGACGAATTAAAAATTTCTAATGTTATGATAGTTAATACTAGGTCTATGACCCGTAAGGCACAAAAATTAGTTAAAAATAATTTAAAGGATATTAGCATTGAAAATGAAAAAAAGGAGACTGATCACCTCTCTACATATGAAACTGAACGCCCTACGGAAACAAGAAAAATGATGAAGCTGTGCACAGCCGTAGTGGGCAATACATTGAAATTTATGATATTGAAGAAAAATTGCAAAACGATTGTTGCACAAGTGCATCAAGACGTTAGAAATGGAAGTCACGCATTCGAGTGTGCTCTTCCAGAAATTGAAAAAATTGCAAAAAGAATAAGCGCGAAAAATTTAGCATTGCCGGCAAACGATTTTATTTTTACCATGGTACCAATAAATTTATTCAAAACTATTGCTAATAACATATTGAAAACTTTAAAAGTTATCATTTATAAAGAACCAACCTTTATAGATGACCCGGAAGAAATTCAAGCATTATTAAGTAATCATCATAATACACCCACTGGAGGACACGTAGGTCAATTTAGATTGTACTTAAGACTCCGAGAAAAATATAGATGGCGCGATATGAAAAGGTCTATTGCCCAATTCGTCCAGGCCTGCGAATTGTGCAAAAGAAATAAGATTATCAAGCACACAAAGGAACCGATGGTTATAACTACAACACCGTCTAAAGCTTTTGAAGTAATATCCATTGACACAGTAGGTCCTCTACCAAAGTCAAATAAAAACAACCGTTATTGCATTACAATTCAATGCGATCTCACAAAGTACATAACCATAATCCCTGTCCCTAGAGCATTAGTCGAAAATTTTATTTTGACTTTCGGACATTTTCTAGAATTACGTTCTGATCAGGGTACTGAATACAATAATGAAGTACTCGAGCAGATTAGCAAATTACTCCAAATCAAACAAACCTTTTCAACACCATATCACCCACAATCAATTGGTTCTTTGGAGAGAAATCACAGATGCCTCAATGAGTATCTGCGATCATTCACCAATGAGCATCAATCAGATTGGGATGATTGGATCAAATTTTATGAATTTTCGTACAATTCAACCCCTCCCACGGATCATAGTTTCACCCCATTTGAGTTGATATTTGGCAGAAAGGCTAATCTTCCTCAAGACGTATTAGAAAACAGTAACGAACCAGTTTATAATTTCGAATCTTATAAAAACGAATTGAAATTTAAGTTGAGTCGATCTCACGAAATAGTAAAGCAAAAGCTAATAGCATAAATATCAAAGAAAACAGCAATTCGATAACAACCTCAATCCCATTTCCGTTGTAATTAATGACAAAGTTTACTTAAAAAATGAAAACAGAAGCAAGTTAGATTCTTTTTATCTTGGACCTTATAAAATATTAAAAATTGTAGAACCAAATTGTGAAATCCAACATATACTTACAGGTAAAACCACAAATGTACACAAAAATAGAATAATCAAAGCATAAATTAGTTTCTTTTTCCATAACTTTAACTAGAGCCCCACCGAGCCTAACCTCACATAAAAAAAAGAGAAATTAAAAAAAAAATAAGTAACATGATGAGGTAGGTGAAAGTTCCCAGCTTTATGCTGCGGAGTGCAAAATTCGGTTAGTCTAGTAATAAAGTTATTTATAAAAAAAAATAGAGCTAAGAAATATTAACAAAATCAAATTCATGTAAAACTCTGTAAAGGCATCTGGGACCGGCAATCAAATAAATGATTCCATTACACTTTCTTTCCATTACATCATTTTCAAAAGGGGGGAGGTGTGCTATACACATATCGACCCAAACACATATTTCCCTTGTCAATCAGCGCAAGCAATAAAATGCATATTATGTTTTGTTACAACAGAATAGGTCAGGTCCGCGTAAGTGCGAACGATGGCCTCGGTGCAACATGCGTAAGCAGTTTGCATCGAGGCACTCGAGTGCGCCACATGTTTTGCTGATTGTACTTTAGCCACGCTGGTGGTCGTCCGTTTGGACGATGCGCTAAGGCTCAGGTTTCAACCCAAAAATGCTATCGCCGAAATATTGTCACCGCCGTCCCAGGCGTCTCCATCTATCTCTTTCTGACATTGTAACCAAATTGTAACCGATCAATTGTAAAGGCAAATAAAAGGAACCCATGTGAAAGGAACAAGGCAGTCTTGTTCTGACTCTGAATCTATGCGTTTCAATGCACCTCTGGTGTATACCGAAACATCCCTCTAGCAACCTGGTAATCAGGTACTGCTAACTATTTAGGAATAGACTAAGATCAGTAACATATCGATGTGCAATACATAGTCCACGGACGGGCTATGAAATTATTTCCACAAACCGGAAGTCGTCATCTTGGATTCCAAAATGGCTTCAGACTATAGTTTACGTCATCCCTATTGATACCCTTGAGAAGTAGCACGGATAACCCCCACCTCTTCGCAAAACTTCTCGAGAAAAAATGAAAAGCTTTGTTACGCTTCTAATTCTTTTTACGCTCAAAATTCGAACTTACACTCCCTCTTTTTACGCTCCAAATTCCAACTTACGCTCTCTCCTGTTGCGCTCCGATTCTTTTTGCGCTCCCTCAGTTAGGGGCGTTAAAAGAGGTTTGGCTGTAATAAGATCGTAGAGGATTTTAATGGAAAAATGTGCAAAATAATGCCTAAAGGATTCTCTAATGAAATTCTTCCAAAGATTTTAAAGCAATTTGATAAAGATTCTTTGAAAAACATTCCGATAGGCTTGAAGACATTCAACTTTCAACATTCTGTTGAATAATATTTACTATTCCTAGGAATTATTTTACTGGGAATAATAGGAAGAACTTGTTCTTGGAGAATACACTGAAAAAGTACGGAAATAATTCATAAAGAAATACCCGTGGTAATTATAAGAGAGATCCTCTCAAAATCATATGAATAAATAACTGAAAATTTATATAAAAATCACAAGAAATATTCCTCATGAGTCCTTTGGAAGTACTATTGAAGATGTTTTTGCTACATTATACGAGGAATGAATATTTTCCGTTGTGAAAATTGAAATTTACGAATATTAATGATATGCAGCGATATGAGACAAAATCACAAACAGATAAGCTCTACAGAAATTATGACGTTTGTGAAAATCATGATTATTGCGATCGACATTACTTCTGTTAAACAACTATTTGCTAGGTCCCCCTAGACTCCTCCGGAACAAATTCTAGCTACGCCAATGCTCACAAGGCTGGGTTACAAGAAGGCTTTTCGATCTACTGAACGATCCAGCTGGAAAAACCTTTGACCATTTTTTTCCAGTTTGGGTGATGTCAGTCGGCTGAACAAAATGCATGAAAATCTAAGGATTTCCAAGGGAACGAAATTCGCTTACCTAATGGTGACTCTACTTCTATTAATAAAGATTTTTAAGAATGTATATTCAATACACACTTCTTCGGATGTGTGGACGGACATAGCATCTACGGATGAACCAAATGTCTTTTCATGTACTTACGAGTCTCTGGCTTCGGATCGCAGTATCGTAACCAGGCTTGATAGAAACTCCTCTGCGATGCAAAGATGAGGCGATTTTGCCGTTTTTCTGAGGAGTAAAAACTGAACACAAAATTTTCAACACAGATCTTCATGCGATTCGAGTGCAGTATTTTTTTCTAGTACTCTCTGTCTCTTGTTGCGATGCTCACCTTTACTCTTGAGTGTTCCGCCCGAACAAGGCAGTCATCGGGCAGTTTAAAAGCATTCTTTTTTGATGGAATTTTTCTCTGGTGTGTTTTGTGCTGCATCTTTCTCGCTCATTTTTCGTTGCCTCTCTGCTTAGCATTTTTTCACTCCCTCGCAAAGAGGCAAAGGCAGCATGCTGCTTTAGAGTATTTCGTTGAACTCTGATAATGTTGAGTAGTATTATCGAGACTGATCGTCTTGATTGTTCTTGCTCCAATTGATCTCTCAATTGCTTGTAACGTTACTTACAGGACATTTACCACACAATTACTTTCACGGGAAGAGCGGACGTCTGGTTATTTGGAAAGAAGTATATCAAACATTATAGTATGTTACACTGATGGCTCCCTTCTTGAAGGTAGAGCTGGTGCTGGTGTACATTATCGTGAGCTAAGGCTGAATCAGCTTTAGTCACATGGTAGAAACTGCACCGTTTTTCAGGCGGAATTATGTGTGGAGCGCAATCAGCTCTTCAACAGTGCATAATATGCAAAGTCATATAATTCGATTCAGATAATCAGGCGGGTACTGTTTTGGCCAACTCAAGGTCGAGGCTAATTATCGCATAAGATTGAGGAACTAAATTCAGTCAACTCTGTGAACCTTGTAACCTTTCATCTATCTCATACATTTCCTTCCATCGATGATAAAATAGACTCAAAATGGCGATGCCACAAATCTCACAATTGACAGGGAACGTACCTCTGAAGCCAGCCTTCTGAATACTGGCACTCTGTGGTCACGCCATCCAGCAAACCACATCAAAGGTTTCATCTAAATATCATGAAAACTCATCAACTGCTTCGGAAGCAAAGGTAAGGACGATCAAAGATTTTTGCGCTATTTCATAATTTACTGCTCTAATAGACGAACTTCATCTCTCTGCTGACCACAGTTTTTTGCATCCCACAAAAGCGCATCCACAAGGGGAGCTATCAGTTCGCAGTAGGTGGTCTGCGCAAAAGTTTATCACCGAAAAATGTTTACTCTAACCACAATTACTGCCCACCTCCATAATCATGACCGGCGAGCGATCTAACCTTTTCGCTCTCTCTCCATCGAGGAACCAGTAGCGGCCATTAAAATCAAACAAAAGCGAGAAACGTTCAAAAGCACCACCTATGGCGGTCCATCACTGCACAGGGTATAATAACCTCCTGATAGAATAATCATTTTTTTTTTTTTGGTTTTCGCCTCTTGCATGAATATAATTTCGGAAAATCAAATTGCTTCGCCGCTCTCTCTCCGCACGCACGCACTCATCGGAACTGGTCAGACTCAAATTGACCTGCCTCCACCTGCACCTGTGTCTCGGATGGAGCCACTGGACGCGGAGATGAATGAACCCTCATTATTGGCTGCCGTGGCCGAGCCAAGAAAGTGAACGAACCATACGATAATTAAATCTTTACAATAATGCTCAGAAGCTTGATTGCTCGTTCGATACGCTCGTCTCGTTTGCATTTGAATTCTGCTTTTTCTGCCCGGCAGGAAGTGGCTACTGTACCAAAAAATGTTTGAGCTCAATGAGCTCTGAAGCAAAGTTACACAGAATCGGACCCTACTAGATTCATGAATGTAGTTTTAATTCCATCCTTCAAATAATATTGCAATTTGAAAATCATGAATTAAAATTTAATTCCTATCCATGATTTTCAATTCATGAATTCATTGGTGATTGGTTTTGTGTAACTTCGTTCCAGCTTGCAGTACTTGGAGTGTGGAAATACTATATATAAATTTCTGGAGCTAATTCAGGGTCATTTAAAATCGAAAATAACAATTCAAAATACCCTCGAACGAGACTTCGTAAACAGTGACCAACTGTTCAGATAAAATCCTCCATTTCCCAAACCATAGCATTCTACATCCAGGTGGTACAATTTGACAATTCAGGACTCGAGCCATAATATGGTAATGAGAAGAGAAATGAAGCTGCTATCATCTGGCGAATTCACATTGCTCTGATGGTTCCGTCGGATTCAAGTAACTGTCTAGACGCGGATGTCTTTATCAGGTGGTGAAACATAGTTGCTGCCATAAGTGAGTGCGATACTACACTTGCGAGACGAAACAACTGTTGAAACCCGTGCCAAAAACGGTTATGGATATGGAAAACGATTGGAATTGGGGGAATGGGATGATTATACGCTTAACTTTTATTTCGATGGAAAATGTCGTGCACATTTCAGTTTGCCTTAAATCTACGAAGGTAATAACAACCAATGTATGTATGTTCGATTTTAAATAATTTCTGCAAAAAAGCTCTTGTGAAATTTGTATGGCAATCGCATCGAAATCAAAGAAATGTAAGTTTTCATACAATCAATTAGTATTGAGAAGAAGAGCTTCTGGCTAGAAGAGCCAGCATTGTCTCGTTTTAGACTTCGAACATTCGTCGTTTCGTTATATTCACTTTTCAAATTTAGTTAATAGTATCTTATAATTGGATCCTGGCTCCAAACCTTTGACCAATTATCTTTTTTGGGAAAGTCGATCAATTATCGATGAGAGTAACAAAATAAATAATTATAACCAAATAGAGAAAAATCCCAAAACGTTCTTTGCAGTTTTAAAACCTGCACATTTTTTATCTAGTGTTTAAAATCAAGATGCTCAGGGTTTCAAAAACATTCTCAATCAAGAGAACATTTCTCGGGAGGATTTTTAAATTTATTTCAAATTGTATTAAGGCAATTGTAGCACGGATTTATCATCCCATCATATAACGTCCCACAACAATAAACTTCATACAAGTTCATATTCCAATCATTTTTACCTCGTTAACTCACATGTCACAAGTTTCCAAGTTAACCGACAATCCCAATCAAAATATTGCCATCAGTCATAAACCAGAAAACTTCATAACTTCGTTGTCATTCTCACCCGAGAAAGAGCACCGAAAGTGTATCATATTTTTCTCAAGAACAACGGAACGCAACTGAAACAAAAACATTCACACGAAAAAGTTTTAGTGACTCATAAAAACTTCTCATTTTGTTCTTCATAAGGTCGCCTTTATCCTGGCCAAACAGACTTACCCGTACACGTGCTGCACATTATAAACAAACAATCTTCCGTTGACGATGACGACGCAACCCTCGCCTTCATAGGTCGTCATCGTCAAGTCCGCACATGAGAATGGGAACACCTTTATTCGGAGTTCCACGGCGCAGGTATCGGCTCGGCACGTCGGTATATCTCCTCATCGACTAGAGGCTAAACAAACTTGGGTTACCTTTTATGGCCAAATTCAACCTGGCAACAACAACAAACGTACATATGACGACAACGCCATCTAGGTAAGACGCAAGTTTGCTGCACTCGACTCAACAATTCAGTTCAGCAGAGGGCTGGTGCCGCGTAAGGGTATGCGATACATCGAATGATTTCGTTTAGTCCCATCCGAAATGCGGAATTCCATTTCATCAAATTGAAATAAAAATCGCTATAATTGTGGGGTAACAAACAAAAGTACGTTAGATTGCAAAATAAACATTTAAAAAAATCAAACGTCGACACATATAAATCTCATAAGTAATTTTTGGAAACTGAATGTGTGCTGCTAACGCTGAGTTTTGTGAAGGAAATTTGAAATCCAAGTAGATTGTTTCGGCGAACAATGTTAAGAAAACAATATTCAGAGAACAAGAAGCATAATTGCATCGAATCATAAATCAATGAATGATTTGTTAAAAAGTGAATTACACAGCCTAGATTTGCGGGGCAAAGATGCGCACCAAGCATTCAGCAAAAGATTTGATATATTTTTAAAATAAAAAAATCAAAGTATTTCAGTTCAAATTTGTGGAGCAAGTCATACTTTATCATACCACCTTTCTAATGTTGTACTAGATTGTTTCATGTTTCATTAGGGGATATTTTTTTATTTCCGTACTGGTTTGGGCCGAAGGTCTCAGATTTTCATGAAACTTTTTCCACAGGCAGGGCTCATCAATATATGAATAAAAAAAATTGAGAAAAATTCAAGGTCGCCTATTTTCCCGGAAAACTGTTGGAAATTTTTTGTTTTCCCTTGACACTACTTACTTTGGAAAATCATAATCAGGTATCAGGTATCAGAAGGCCGGCTCCAAAGGCACGTTCCCCGCCATTTGGGAGATTTGCCATCGCCATATTTGAGCCTATTTCATCATCTACCCGATGGGAGAGGAAAGGGAAGGGAAATATGGGAGGAAATAGGAGTGGGGTCCCTTGAAGAGGGAAGATCGCATAAGCGAAATGAGAGCATGTAGCTCCATACCACAATGGGTTCGAACAGCGCCCTAAAAAGGGCACTGCAAAACGCATGAGCGTAAAGAGAGCCTATAGCTCATTACCACAGCGGGTTAAGAATAACAGAATGTCCTGAAGATTCAGGCTTCTGAATTCAGTTTCACTTAATAAGTGTTAACCAAGTAATTGGAATCGCATTTGCGCAAAACTGGACAGTTACATATCAGGTGATACGAAGTTCCATAATCGGAGTCACAACTATCACACACAAATGAGTCAGCACGCTGAATATTTGCTGAGTCGGCAGTGGCCTGTCAACGCTCTGACCAAGAGACTGCAATTCTGCTTTGACAGATTTGTTAAATACTTCGCCACCCTTGGAGATGGCTCAGTTATGTACAATTTTGTTTGACGATACGACTCCAAACTATTCCAATATTGCTTGTGCCTAGAATTAATCTTAAGCTTCACCCCTAGAATTAATCTTAAGCTTCACCCCTAGAATTAATCTTAAGCTTCACCCAGCACTTCGAAATTGGAATAGCCGGCTCAGGGCCAATAAAGTCATGCGATGCTCCATCGCGAGCTAGCTCATCAGCCAATTCATTTCCAGCGATGGAAGAATGACCGGGTACCCAGACAAGGTTTACAGAGTTGACTGAATTCAGTTCCTCAATTTGAGTTCGACATGCGATAACAAGCTCCGACCTTGAGTTGGCCGAAGCAAAGGCTTTATAGCAGCCTGACTATCTGACATACTTTACAAACACCAGACGTCCACTTCTCCTGTGAAGGGAGTTGTGTAGAAAATTTACCATAAGCAAGTGACAAGTAATTATGAGATCACTCGAAGCAAGGACAATTGTGTCCCAACTCACCGGAAGTGGAAACATCCGAAATACTAGGATTTCCAATGGACGGAGAGAATCCATGGAATTTGGTCACAACCAATTCCCAGTGTATGTAGCGATGATCAGATAATGATCATCATCTGATGCATGTCAATTCGTCTACTTGTGACTGATTCTGTTCGAGCAGAGCATCCTGTCTAACACTTCTTCTCTAGCAGATACCATGAAGGTTGGGCGATTCCCTAAAATAAGTAATCCAAGATTTGAACTACTTAAGCACTTTATCAGACTGGAGCTTCTCAAATTGATAGCTGAACTGCTCCAGATGATGTGATGAGTATCAGCATCACTGCCCACAAGGAGCAGAAGGCCTTTTCATAGGCAGGAACGACAACTCGTTTGAAATCATCCATTGGGGATGGTTCATCATGTGGTAAATACACCTCATAACAAAAGACGTATTCCTATTGAGGTCACCAACAAAATATCAATTGTGACAGCACATACATCTCTGGTTGTTAACTTCAGAAATGAGTGTATCAACGATAGCACTATTTACGAGCACGCATGCACGAGGCATGGCACGCGAGTTTCCATTTCATGTTTCTGAAAGTAGCAAAAACTGGGTCCACAAGGTTACCTAGATAAAAGTTCACAAAGTAAGGTTTTTGAACAAGCGCCATTTGAGCTGTAGCATTTGCATGAGTTTACAAAGATTGATCATTGCTGATATTTTATTCTGAAGATTGGTCTAACAAAGCTATCCTAACCGTAGTCACTACCCAAACTAGGCAGGATTAAGCTTTTCGCATCTCAGAACAAAAAAGACCAGCAGCGGAAAAACCATATCGGTATCTCTTAAAAGTCGCCAAAGTCGAAAAGCACAGAACACACTGTGTAATACGCATAATGCGAAACCATAGAGGTGAAAATTTAAACTAAGTTACAACGTATTAATAATCCCACCCTTATTTAGCCTCAGGCTTGAGACTGAAGAAGGCAGCCGATTATTCGGAGAAACACAAGGTCACCTGCACCATGCTCCGGGTAGCACAGGAAGGGCATAATACTGTAGAGGGGCGCCCTGGTAATCCACAGGCTCCGTTTGCAGTTAGGTTTTATTCGACCCCCCTAACCATTCATTCTTAGGCACGGTAAGCTTAAAGCCACATGAATTAAGGGTCACCTGTTAGGTGGACTTTTACCACCGTAACAGGCAGTCCGTAGTTTTAATTCTTAGCCAATTGAAACAACCGCTACCGGACACTACGCGGCTATCAAGGCTGATCGGGAAAAGAAAGTTAACATTGATGATTAACTCCTGACGTGCCCAAACAGCCGGTAATGCACGAATCATAAATCAATGAACGATTTGTTAAAAAGTGAATTACACAGCCTAGATTTGCGAGGCAAGATGCGCACCAACCATTCAGCAAAAAATTTGATATATTTTAAAATAAAAAATTCAAAGTACTTCAGTTCAAATTTGTGGAGCAAGTCATACTTTATCATACCACCCTTTCTAATGTTGTACTAGATTGTTTCATGTTTTTTTTTTATTTCCGTACGGGTTTGGGCCGAAAGGTCTCAGATTTTCATGAAACTTTTCCACAGGCAGGCTCATCAATATATGAATAAAAAAAATTGAGAAAAATTCAAGGTCGCCTTTTTTCCCGGAAAACTCTGTTGGAAATTTTTTGTTTTCCCTTGACTCTACTTATTTGAAAAAATCATAACTCAAAACGAAGCATCGTAGAAACAAAGTTTTTTTTATGAAAATGAAAGCAAAATCTAAGGAATAGAAAAAAATGTTAACTGGAAAAAGTTTTCCCACAAAATTTCCACCGTTGAAAAAATTCGTAAAGAAAGCCGGAAAAACTATGCTCTAACTCGTAAAAAATTTTCAAAATAAATATTTGAGAAGGTAATTTTAAAACCTTTAATCGCTGAAATTTTGAAATGGTATTTCTTTTCGTTTTTGAGTTATGGCCAATTTGTAAAATATGTGCAAATGTGCCATTTTAGCCCTTTGAAAAATCATAGCTCAAGTAAAAAGCATCGTAGAAACAAAGTTTTTTTTATGAAAATGAAAGCAAATTTTCAAAGGATAGAAAAAATGTTAACTGTAAAAGTTTCCACAAAATTTCCCACCGTTGAGAAAATTCACAAAGAAAAGCCGGGAAAACTATGTTCCAACTCGTGTAAGATTTCAAAGAAATATTTTGATAACGAATCACTGAAATTTTTAAGATGTACTACTTTTAATCCTGCGTTTGGTCATAGTTTGTGAAAAATGCCCAGATTTCTCGTACAAGTCTTTTCGTTCGAAAATCATAACTGAAGATAAAAGCGTCACAGAAACTTTTTTTGTCAAATCGGAATCAAATTTTCTCAAAACTTTGAGATTTTTTGAAATGGAATAAGTTCCCAGACATTTTTCACTGTTAAGAAAATAAATAATGATAACCCGATTAGCTATTCCAGCTTACAAACAAAGATATTTGTTAAGAGCGATCAATAAATCCAATCCTAAACATTTTTAAAATACGCTCATTTTCGATCCTAAAACATGATCAAATATTGCCAAGATGAGCTGTTTACAAATTTATACATTTATAAGTGATAAGCTTATTTCAAATTATAAGTTATAAACAAAACACTAAGAACGAAACAGCATAGAAACAAAGATTTTCAATCATACCTACCTGTTAGGTAAAAAAATGCTAAAATGTAAAAATGCTTCTTTCTTGAGTTATGATTTTTAAATAAAAAGGCTCAAAATGCACATTGCACATTTTTACAAAATTGACCATAACTCAAAAACGAAAAAAAAATACCATTTCAAAAATTCAGCGATAAAGCTTATAAAATATCTTCTCAAAAATATTTTTTGAAAATTTCCACGAGTTGAGCATAGTGTTCCGGCTTTTCTTTACAATTTCTCAACCGGTGGAAAAATTTGTGGAAAACTTTTTCCAGTTCATTTTTTATTCCTCGAGAAATTGCTTTCATTTCATAAAAACTTGTTTCTACGATCGCTTCGTTCTTGAGTTATGATTTTCAAAGTAAGTAGTGTCAGAGGAAAACAAAAAATTCCAACTAAGCGACCCTGAATTTTTTCATTTTTTTTTCATATATTGATGAGCCCTGCCTGTGGAAAAGTTTCATGAAAATCTGATACCCTTCCGCCCACTTTGTACGAAATAAAAAAAAATCCCATTAGTTTGTCAGAATTTTAAAATGTCGTGTTCCATGAACGACAAGACTATCACGTGCAAATTGTTTGGACGACTCTATTTACACTTATTTACTTTTTCTATCTACGGAACGATAAGACGTAATTCTTAACATTAGTCCAGAAACAGGCAATGCATTGCCCCAAAGCTGAGGTAACGACAAGTACGTCTTCTACTAAAAGACTTAATGTTTACGTCAAATCGAACGCACCCTACAATTAATCATAATACTTGATACTTGATGGCAACAATTTGCTACGAAAAATCTGCGCCCGAATGGATGATCTTCTCCACTGGGCTAGGTCCTGGGCCAATCGCTTCAGCTCGCCATGAACAAGTGCCCTTAAGTCCTCCTCAACTGCAAAAAGCTATCGTGTGCGGGTCGGCGGCCTCGTCCCGCGTTCTCTTTGAAACTTATTTGCATGTCGTTCTTCCGGCATACCGGCAACGTGACCAGCCCAAAGCTGCTTTCTGTGTTTTATGCGCTTGACACTATCTATCTTTTTGAACACATGATGCCGTCAGATACCTTTTTTCTAATTTACCGCCGAGTATTGTTCCCAGCACTATACGTTCAAACACTCCGAAAGCCTCCCGGTCGACTTCCTTCAATGTCCATGATCCTTGCCCAATTAAGGACTACCGGGAGGTTCACTGCTTGTATATATACGCGAGTTTGTTTTCTTTTGCCCCATAGAAAGCCCGACCGTAGCCGCAATACGTCTTTTCACCTCGCGGGTAGCATCACTATCGCATGTCACTATAGTGTTCCAAGTTACACAAATTTTTCTACCTCTTCAAACTTTTAACCACCTTGCACCATTTCGCTACCACAAACAGGTCCGGGCCCACGTTGACCACTTCGTTTATTTTGTGTTGATCGTGGAGCCCGATCCTCGTTGTCTCCCTCTTGAATGGCACGAACGCCTCTCCCACTGCCCGACGGTCAAGCCGATGATGGGATATCGTCCGCAAAAACCGAGGAGCATATGAGAACGTGTTATAATGTACCGCTTCTCTGTACACCGGCTCTACTGACAGCACCATCGAGCGCTATGTTAAACAGCAAGATAGAAAGAGCGTCACCCTGTTTCAATCCATCTAAGTTACGAACGATGATGAAATCACGTCCACCACCCACACACTTGATTCGATCCATCAAGCGTTGCACAAATCAGTCTAATCAGCTTCGCCGAAAAGCCATGTTCGGACATAATATGCCACAACTCGTTCTCATCATTGAATCGTAGCTGCTTTGAAATCTACTAAAATATGATGAGTCTGCAAGTTGTACTCTCGAAATTTATTTAGGATTTGACGCAGGGTGAACATATAATCCGTCGTTGATCAGCCCTCTCGAAATCCTGCTTTTATTTGCCGACAGAGGATTCGTCATGCGGTCTCAATCTGTTGTACAGATTCTAGACATGATTTTGTACGCCGAAGGTGTGTTAATCCCTCGGAATTGGCGCACTCCGGTCGATGCCCTTTGGGGTCATCCAAAAATGACGTCCATCATTTAGGGGAGGGGGGGGTCTATGAAAGTGTGACAGTGCGTTGTATTAGGTATTGGAAAAGCGTGACACAGGGGGAGGGGGTCTAGGAATCCCGAAAAACGATGGACGTCATATTTGAACCGTCCCTTTCTTGTGCAAAGGGCAAATGAGACCATCCAACCAACTAGTGGCGATTTTCTCCCTCCATGCCATCGAAATGCTACGGTGAAGGAGTTCGTGCAGCTGCCACTTCCATGTTTGAAAATTTCAGCCGGAAACTCGTCCTTCCCAGCAGCCTTGTTGTCTTCAGTCCATTGATAGCCATTTTTACATCAACTAGCATTGGAGGTATCACAGCCTATCCATCGCCATCGATTTGGATTCTGCTGTCAGTTCCTTTTCCGTTATCTCCGTTCAGTACCTACCACTTCTCGCGCTACTGTGCTCACCGCTCAGTGGACTGAGTCCCACAGATCGCTGAGGTTGATCTCTCGTTAATTACGACCATCTGCTCGTCGGGCTTACGATGGTAGTTTGCTGTTACATCATCTGTAGACAGGCACTGGATATTGAAACGCAACGATTGTCATTTTCTAGAACTCGAAACGGATAATAACCGCACTCGAATTTTGTTTACAACTCCTGAATGTCTAACATCGATGACATCGAAAAAATGTTGGTCGTCTACCAGAACAAGTCGATTTGGTTGCAAAGTTCGCCGTCAGGGTGTCGCCAGATGTGCTTCCGAATATTCTTGCGTGCAAAGTAGGTGCTACTGATGGTTCACTAAACTTAGGCCATTGTCGTTGTAACGGAGTGAAGGCTCTCCGTACCAATGATAGAGCGGAAGAAGTCCTCTCTTCCGGCCTGCGTATAAGCATTGCCGATGACAATTTTCTTCACGTCATCGGGTTTGCCGTTGTCGGAGCAAGCTGAAATTGAAGAACATGTCCCGAAAATAGAATCACTTAAAAAGTTAGTAAAGGATACAAACTCTAGTGGAATTAAATGGTATAGTACTAAATTGGTTTTACATTTACTTATGGTATTCAATTGTACCCGATCTAATCCTTCATGCATTCAGAATAGTACTTAAATTTATGTATGATATTGTAGTTTGCATTGAATTGCACTCTTCAATTTTGGTTAAATCAGTTATTTCAACATGCCAACATATTTTGACTAAGATGATTGTTAACCCAGCAGTATCTTTGGCAAATTGTTACACTTTATGTGGACTACATATTGACATTGAGGCCCAAGTAAAATTAGAACAAATGTCAAACAGTTTTGTTAAAAATAATCGAAAATTCAAGAGAAGAAAAACACACATCTGATTTATTTTGCAAATGAAAAGGCTGTTTTTTTCCAATTCACCGATTATTTAGAAGAAAACTGCTTTTCAGTTTTGACATTTGCAGTTGTAGTAGATTTGTTCTATGAAGTGATTCTTTGTTTAATTTTCAACAACTTGTCGAAGACTGGCTACCTTGTAAGTCTACTGAAGCCCCTGCATTTCTATGCGATTTCAATGATGCAGGGTAGGGAAAAACTAATATTGTGCTCATAACTTTCTATTTGAAATTCTACCAATATTACGTCTTTTACAGAGTTTGAGAAAAAATTAAAACGCGCATTTTGATGAAAAAATTGAGTGATCTATGCATTCGTTAAGAGATATGATTTTGTTTAAAAATCAAAAGGGCAGCATAGACTTAAAAGGTTTGGTGTTTTCGGCAACGTTGTACAAAATTGAACAAAGAACACTTCAAAACGCTAACTTGAAAAGCATAAAAGTTGGCAAAACTATTTCAAGACAGAGAAACTTTTGTTCTAAAGAAATTATCTTAACAGTCAAAATATTTTTTTCCTCCTAATTCTATGGTTTAATGTGCTCTGCGATAAAAATGAGAATCTATTGAAGAAACTGATTAACTATTAAAACCATTCTTCAGTGGTTTGTCAGATAGTCGAGGATAGCAGCTAACCTCATTATAACCGCCAGATCACCTTTGTCTAGAACTACGTCGAGAGTGTATTGATCGAATGAAAAATTGAAACCAGTTTACCAGTTAACTGCAGTGTTCGGTATCCGGTGCGTTTACAAACTATTTGATTCCAAGGGTTCATGAGGTCTATAGAGGTTTCCAGGATAACCTGAGGGATTAGTGTCTGAGAGAATTCACAAGTACACAAAAAAGGTTTCGGAGGGAACCAAGAGATTCACGAACCGATCAAAAAATTATCATGGGGTTTTCCGAGAAATTTCCAAGAGATTTCCTGGGTTTCTAGTGAGGTCATGAAATTTCTAATAAGTTCATAGTGATTACACCCTATTCTGTTTTGCACGGGGATGCGTACCGTGCAAAAAAAGTTTTCAGTTCAAAATTTCAAAAACCGTGCAAAAAAAGTAACATTCTCGGCGTTTCATGCAAAAATAAGGTTTGGCGGAAAAAATGTATGGAAACTTTTTTGGCACGGCCGTGTAAAAAAATCCGTGCAAAAACAGAATCGGGTGTACTGAGAAGATCCATTCTAGCAGAATCCATTATTTTCAAATAAAGTTTTCAAGTTTCCCAAAAGCTCCCAAAGTAACTACAGTGGTTCCATTAGTGTTTCTAAGATATTCCCAGAGGTACTAAAAGCGTTTTTGAATGTTCTCACAGGGATCCTACAGGTTTTCAACCCTCAATTATAATTGAGAACATCTTAGGTTATGCTCTTTGGGAGCCCTTAGTAATCTTTTGGAATCCCTCGATAGTCTTTGAGGAACCGTTTGAAAAGCTTTTGGAACCCCTACATTTTCATATCAAAATTCGGAAATATTCGATTTTTGTTTGCATTTGTCTCGTAGTGGATAACATTCATCAAATCCGATCAAATTGAAATGAAAAGTTTTGAACTTGGTCCCTTCTGATTCAATGCCGACGAAATAGTAGTTTACTTTAGTAGGTTCAATTAATAAGTGTTACGTAAGAGTTGCGAAATCATTGTGTAATTAGTCATTATGCAACTGAAATCAATCGTTTCATGACTCTTACGACACTGTATAATACAGCTAGAAATTCCGTGTACCATTTTGTTCCATATCGACATGGATATAATAGTTCACGCAACAACTAGCAAAATAAAGATTTTTACAGCGCGGGTGGCCTTTTATAATCATTATTATAACAACATTATTATAATAACGACGAGCCATATCTACATTATGGCGATTCAAATTTAAAAAAATGTTTGATAATACAATCTTCCATATGCTCCTTACCATCTCTACCATAAAAATGGTGTTCTGTGAAATTTTAAGCTTTCTTCTTCTTCTTGGCATTACGTCCCCACTGGGACAGAGCCTGCTTCTCAGCTTAGTGTTCTTATGAGCATTTCCGCAGTTATTAACTGAGAGCTTTCTATGTCAAAGTTGCCCTTTGCGCATTCGTATATCGTGTGGCAGATACGATGATACTATATGCCCAGGAAAGTCAAGGAAATTTCCATTACGGTCGGACGGGGCTACTTTTGATTCCAGGGGTTACTTTGGACACTCACCTTTTGTATTTATTATCAGCGTAAATATTAATATGAACAATTTTGTGTCTTCAGCACTTTTATCAACCAATGTATGCTCTACCATTAGGCATGATTATTTTTTGGAACAACATCAACAGTAACAGGATAAACAAGAAAACATTTCAAAAAAGTCCGAATAAATATTCACAAGGTATAAAACATTGGCCATGCAAACATTGTTTGAATTTTACCCATGTCGTGGAAACTTATAGGGAGCATCACAAAACTATCAAATCATCATGTTTCATGAAAATCTTGTGATTTGTTTTGCTTAAAATTGTTTTTTTATTAAAACAACTGATCAAAGGTCTTATTTTTACGAGTTTTATTTTATTATAATGTTATGGTTTATATATTACGCAACATAAAAAGAATAAAATGAATGTTTGTAAATGTGAATAGACATAAAACACATATATTCCAATACGTACCAATGACAAGTTCACAACATAATCTCTAAAAAAATATTTTCCGTCATATTTTACATGAATTTGCAGTACTAAATAATTGCATCCTTCAAATACTTAAAATAAACTGCTCTTAAGCCAGCTCTAAACTGCTAAGAAGCTAAAAGCATATTACAAAAGCAAACTTACTTCTTTACGATCTTGCAAAACTTTACTTCATAGATTGCGTTTTTATTGAAAATTACTTACTGGTATTAAATTAGTTACTGGTATTAATGTGATCCATATCGTTCATATAACAGTAAGAATAGAAAAAAAACAGTTTTCGTAAAAAAAAAACTCATTAATCACCGCAGTACCTAGTAGTACATCGTTCGTTTATGTCAACTTAAAAATCAAGCATTCGTAACTGATTGTTCCTTCTAAGAGGAAGTTGCAAGTTTAAGTTTCATACTTCAAACTGAGAATAGTGAATGGCATGTTTCGTTGAAATTTGTAATATATATGTGCAATTGTTTCTAGCTTTTTTTTTCTAAATTATGATTATCAATGGGAAACGTTCAATAACATCACAGTGGACGATAATCTATAGAATCAGTTTGAAAGTTATGAGGAAAAATCATTTCATTATCAAATTGTGAAAATGTCCAAAGTAGCCCCTTTTTGTCTTGAAGGACACACTTTTTTTCGCTATTTAAGCATTTTTGTTATTCCGTGATGGATTTGCCTCATATTTTGCACATTTGTTACGTACATATACAACTTAAATATAGGCAAGAATTATCAATATCTATCAATAATTCTAATAGTTACAAATCCTCAAAATTAAAAAATGTGGAAATAATGTCAAAAGAAGCCCCGTTTGACGGTACGGAAAGACCCTGGACCGACCGGGAATCGAATCTGGACACCTTCAGCATGGCTTTGCTTTGTAGCCCCGATCTTAAACACTCGGATGAGGAAGGCCCTAGCAGTTATGAAACCGGATTGATAATATGCTAGGACAAGCGTTTCATACAAAAAACGCAACAGAAGAGATTAATGTGACTCAGTTATTGATTAAAGAGAAAGTAAACTTGATTAAAGAGAAAGAGTCTTGTAGTCAACCTTACGACCTGCCTGACGAACCAAAGAAATCAACATCATCAGCTTCAACGATAGCCTTACTTCTGGAATATATCAGCCTTTATCTCAGGCCTGCCCAACTTTTTTGGCTCTTTTTTGACATAGATTGTTGCCGCGTTTGCAATTATAGTCCGATCTGAGAAATTTGATTCTCAAATGAAAGCTTGATATTATATTGATTGATTTGCACGATACACCATACTGAGGGGTGAACCCTAACTATTGCACGATGACTTGAATGACTGTTTCATTGATTTTGAATTGTTTTCAGATTTTTCCACTAAAAATTCGTGAGTGCTCTTCAAAGAATATAAGATAATGTATAAGATTATGGAGTTTGGAATTGAAGTGGGCAAACGGGAGCATCACCAAAAA
>NW_018734745.1:0-29670 GCF_002204515.2 Aedes aegypti
ACGATTCTATCCCATTACCCTGAATGCCATCACCCCGAATACTATTTCCCCGAATTTACAATGGATTACCTGCTCTGCTCTTGCCCACAGTTGATCAGCAGAAGTTTTCTCGTTTCATTTTGTATGGGGAAAGGCATCTAACTTCAAATATCTTGTAAATGAAAGCATTAAGGTGAAGGTGAATCGAAGCCAAACCTCAAATTTTCAAAGCACAAATCTGGAGAACCGAACACGCGTTTGATCTGAAAACTTAATCGATTGGTCACCACCAGCTGGGGACCAATCGATTAAGTTTTCAGCTTGAATGGATGCTTGTTTCTCCAGATTTGTGCTCTTGAAAATTTGAGGTTTGGCTTCGATTCATCTTCACCTTAAGGCCCAAGTAAAAATGGTGCAAAAGTCAAAAATGAAAAAGCAGTTTTCTCTTTTAAAATAAACAAATCGAAGAAAATAGAAACACACAGCTCTTTTATTTGCCTAATAAAAAGTCTGTGTGTTTTTATTTTCATCAATTTGTTGTTTTAAAAGGAGAAAACTGCTTTTTCAGTTCTGACTTTTGTGCCATTTTTTCTTGCACCTTAATCGAAAAAAATATTTGGTAGGCGTGATAGTCATTATCATTACGTACAACCGGTACCAAATATTTTTTAGAAAATAGTTCCCAATTTTGTTAGATTCGTTAGATTCTTTTCGCCATACAAATATTTATCGCGTTACCTCTTAGCAATTTTTCGTGCATAGACACTAGCACAAGTGCGTTACTATGTGGCGAGTAGCGAATCAGGGCATGCATGTAACCCATTATATTGATGACATTTCCCCATGATGTCATGATGATCGGGGATCACCCTGAAACATCCCAGCAGGGTCGTTCGGGGTTTTGGATTTCGGGGTATAACGTTCGGGTTAATGGCATTCGGGGTAATGGGGTAGAATCCTCCACTATGGGTACTGAAAATCGATTTTGTGCTTATTTTCTCAAACTTGTCGATGCACAACCTAAAAAAGAAAAATAAATCATCCCAGCTTGACATGTTTTGTTCCAGAACTGCTCGATTTGTGCGAATCGTGTGTAATTTCGTTTTACCGCAGATAAGACACACCGTTTCTGAGTACAATCTTTTACATATAACGCAAACCATGGGAAGAAATTTATTGACGTGTCAAATATGTTGCTATCTGGTGGCGATTCTCACACCCACAAAATTATCCATCTGTTGGGAGAAAATGTTTGCTACATATTGAAGTTTTGAGCTTGCATTTAAATTACATATAGGTGGCGGTATAAAGCTTCTTCTACAGGCCATCTTTTGGCGAAATAGAGTTACACGTTACACGCTCAAATTTATGAAACACTCATTCTCAAGAAAATAAATTTCAAAACATTCACGACGATGTCGTGATTTGAGTGTACGAAGGGACGGTTCTGCCAACTGGGAAAAGTTTGCTCGATGCGTGAAGCGTCGAAAATTTTACCCGGCAAAGTATTGTTCGTTTTGTTGACGAATAGATTCTCGTTTATATTTTCAACGTTGAAATACTCACACGTCAGTGGCACTTTAATAGAAGCAAGCTGAGAGAGACTCGCGAAGAGGAAAATATCAACGTCATATGCAGCCCAGATTCCCCTCCCACGAAACGTCAAATGCAGCCCACCGTTTTTATGGCTGAAAAAGTGAAAAGTATTGTGTTCAAAGTAAACTCTTATTAACAACCTCAGTCGGCGGAGCAGTTTTTTCCAAAGTTGCTGATGAATCTAAGCAGAAGATTAATTATTTCCAATGTCTCCTACGTTTGTTGGCATGAAATTTCACTTAATCGGCTATTTATGATTCGATGTGATGCAAACTCAATCATTTTTTGCTGAGAGGTACATGTGAGGGTTTGAACAGCATGCGCATAATGGGGCGATATTCAAAACTGAAAAGGCAATAGATGGCTCTTTTTCAATGGTAGTAAAAACGAAATCCTGAAGCAAAGAAAGCACCACGGAAGATAAACTAAACACAAAAAGTTATGTATTCACTTTACACTTAATTTCTAATCACTATTTTTTTGATCCAGATTCCTAATTGCAAGCAATTTACGATTTTCATTATTTTTCATACGTTTTGACAGTTCTCCGACTACCATTATTCCATGCGCTTGTGTTGAAAGTTTGAGAAATTTGAGAATCCAGCGTAGCGCGATCAGTGGGTGACATACAAACAACAGTGTCATCGCTCGGCGGCCGGTAAGAGAAACTGAATGTTCGAAAGGTTGTTGTTTGTAATTTTTGCTGCTGGCGCCAACTGCTAGCGTTTGAGAACAGAATAAACAGTCATTACCCTATTGGTATAAACACAAAGGGGAATAAGAAAAACACTAAGCAATCACAGAAAAAGAAGACCGTCTTCGCGAGTCTCGTCTCAGGAAGCAAGCACCTTGCATTCAATATACAATCCAACAGAATGCGTTACATGTGCGTTACTTGTGGGTTTTGTTAGCTACGACGCAATCCAATATATGGCAAACATGGTGGGATAATATTTTTGGTGTGACAACATTATTTAGCGGGCAAAATCCTCAATATAGGATGCGAAATTTCAATTGCTCATATAAAATTAACTACAATAGTTATTTGAAATCTTTTCAGTATATGTTGATATACTTTTGATTGGCTACAGTATAGGCATATAATTTTGACTTTTATATTTTTTTCACAATTTGCTCACAGAGAACAGACATGGAGGCTCGAACAAAATTCCATCAAAATCATGTGTAAAGGTTAGAGTCAATCTTCAGCGCCGCCATCGCAGACAGCGCAACATACAAACTCGTTTCGACCGCACGATGGCACTAGTGAACGTCAATATACATTGGCACACAAAGCAACGCTAGCGACAAGTGGCAATTTTTGACGCCCGAACTGTCAAACTATGATAAATTCTGCTTAGTTACCATAAAAAGCGAAAATAAGCTGAATCATCTTCAATCAGCATTTATTAAGGCAATTTTACATCCACAAATGCCGAGTCATAACGTTGTGCCCTTATTTATGTATTTATGATAACAAAACAACATTTGTCGATGGCAATCCGTCAATCATGGTTCCGCCATATTAATTTCACTAATTTCACTCCGGTTGCCACAATTTTACTTTTTCAAATCATATTGAGGATTTTGCCCTTTAAGGCGAAACTGGAGGCTTTTCCGTTGGGATTAACATAGCCAGCTTTCAAATTCAAATTTTCTTGGTAGTAGTGAGCTCATCCAAGTACCGCTATGGGGAATATTGTAATCGCGTGTAATTCAAATAACGGAAAATGTAAGAATGCCATAATCGGGTGGACATTAACAAAACAATTACTCAAGGAACTGAAATAACTTACTTTAGGCTGAACGACCTTGGTAGCCTGTCACAGTGGGGCAAAATATCATAATTTTCAGTCAATTTCTCTATAGTCATAGATATGAGTTTTTGAGAATTGTTATTTCCGACGAACTATATAGCAGAGATATGAACTATATTTTGTGAATCGAAAATTCGATCTACACGGTTTTGAAATCATATAGGCTAGTTTTCCATTTCACTAGTATCAAATAAATTGTAAGAAGTATTGCGAAACGTTTGATAAAAATTGAAAAAAAAAAAAAACAATAACGATTTTTGGGCAAACAAAATGTGAGCAACATTTTTTTTTATATCTATTGCATAAAATTTTAGTAATCATGGGTTTGATTTTCAGCACCTCCACAAAAAACTTCGTTTTGCCATCGAAAGAATCCAAATAGCGGGGAAGTCCATTCATTCTCCATCAGTATCAGATTGTTAAAGCATAAAATGAATTAATTGAGAATCAAAGACAACTCTCAGATTATTTTTGCATTGTTGGTAAATGCTTTGCTATTCTGGGAGATTGCCTGGACATATTGGAAATATGTGATATTTCTGAACTTCAATCTGCTCTGATTTTTCAAAGCAGATTTCGTTGAGTATTTCTGAAATATTGGCAAATGCTTAGGAAATCTGGAAGAATTTGTGGACATATTTGAATGTTGAAGGATAATAATAAAGGGATTTTTTGAAGTATTTATAATTTTGGTGTTTTTGAATAGATGTTCCGAAAATCCATTTTTTTATCGATGTTGGGAGCACAAAAAAACTATTGAATCAATTTTCTTCATTTGATTTTTTGTTTTTGATTCAAGAGGAAGATATTGAAAAGTATTTTTTAATGACTTGATAAATCATAAACCTAGTTATGAATTAGCCTGTAAGTGTTTCATATATATTTTTTTATTTCAATCGTTATTCAATGGAAAGAATTAAAAAATCGTGCGTAATTGCATTTGGTCGTATTTTAGGAGCAAACATCGGTCAATTGATTCGACATGTTGAATTTGAATCGATTCAGTAACATCGATGTTGAGATCAAATTTGCCCAAAGCTTCTTACAACCCATATTTATCAATTTAATTTACACACACGCGCATAGAGCGAGTGCGATTTGGTTACTGAAAACCTCAATATATATGACAATATATTTCTAAGTTATTTCTCAATACTTATTTTTGATTCATTGGTGAATAGTTTGGAATTCTGAAAAAATGTCTGGACTAATTTGGAATTATGACGCGAAACGAGGGATTCTTAGGTTATTTCTGAACTACTTTTGATATTTTTTAATGTTCCATATTTGTTGATGAATACTCTGGAATGCTGAGACAATCTCAGAATGAATTAAAGATGTTTAAGAACAACCAGAAATTGCTAGATTAGTTTGTAACTAAATGAAGATCACATTAAAATCTTCGAATATTTCGGAATCGTTGGTGTTGGTAAATACTTTTGTATTCAATGATACTTTCTGCACAAATTGGGAATGCGGATAATGACAAGAAATCCTGAGGATCGCCAAGAATTATAAAAATATGTTTGTTGTTGAAAACCTGATATTCTTAGAGAAAGTCAAAAAAAAAAATGGTTCTAGCCAGGAAACGACAAACTCCTGGAATATATCTGAATCGATAATAGATCACGAAAATATTCTCTCTGAAAGTATTTCAAAATATAAAGACGGATAAACAGCGGCCGAAAGTTTTTTTTTCTTCCTAAAGATAATCAGTTAATTATTATTTTTTATTTCTGAATATATGGTGAATAATTTAAAATTATTTAAGATTGTCAGAGTAATTTGGAAGTGTTGATAGCAACGAGAAATTTCTTGAAAATTTCTTAACTAATTGAGAATCACAGAGAATTGGTAAATTATTTCAGAATTGTTGTTGAATATTTTGGTATTCTGAGAGAATGTCTGGGCAACTTTGGAATGTTTACGAGAGAATCCTAGGTTGTTTCTCAACAAATTACAGTATACTCTACAAAGTACAGAATACTCTAAGATCAGTATTGAATTTGCAAGATTATTTTTGAGATCAAAAATTTAGTTTCGAAATCCGGGGAGAATGTTTCAACGAATTGAGATTTTTCAAAGATAACCAGAAATACCTGGAATATCACTCAACTTATTGAGCACCATAGACATCTATAGGAGAATTTCTGATTTTTTTGTAATACTTTGAAATTCCCAAAGAATGCCCAGGCAAATCGGGATTGTTGATGATAACGAAAAATTGCTTCTTGACGATCTCAGAGAACAATAAAGATCACCGAGATCCCTGAGAGTATTTCTGAATCTTTGGAAAATACATTGAAATTATGAGAGAATGTGTGGACTAATTGGAAATGTTGAAGGGTAACCTGAAGGTTAACATAGACCTCTAAGATCTTTTACGAAAAGTTGGTAAATACTCTGATAAGAATAACGAGAACTTCTCAAACTATTTCTGAATATTTTTTTCTAAATTGTTGAAAAATAATTTGTGACTCTCGCTTCGGGCTAATCGCAAATGTTGAAAAATAACAAGAATCACATAGAATATTTATGAACTAAATGAAAATCACAGAAAATGCGAAGATTGTTTCTGAATTTTAAGTGAATATTTTGGAATTCATGAATAATGCCTGTACAAATTTTGAATTATTGCGGATTCAAGAGATTCTTAGGATATTTCTTAGCAAGTTGAGGATTACAGGAAACTTTATAATTATGTTTAAACATGCAATATTGATATGGATTGTTCGTAAATACTTTGTAGGATTGGGGAGAACGTCTGAAAAATTGAGAATGTTGAAACATAACCAGAAATTCATAGAATATTTCTGAAATTATTAAGGATGCGTAATTCTGAAATGTATTCACCAACATTACCTTAAACTTATGGGGCCGTCCATAAATGACGTAGAATTTTTTCACTGAATTTTTACACCCCCTCCCCCCTCGTAGAATTTCGTCACAAATGCTGATACCCCCCCTTGGAAAATACGTAGCATTTCAAGCAACCCCCCCCCCCTACAATTTTTTTATTTGTTTTCCTTAGCAATTGAGTTAAAAGAAAAAAAAATGGAATTCAAAAGTTCAATACAGATTTTGCTATCAATTACTGACTGAAACGTAAGGATAATCTAACGAATAAATGTTTGATTTGCAGTAGCGCTCAAAAGTAATTTGGAAAATAGTTTTAAATGAACTTTCCTATTTAAGTTGTTGGCTAAATTGTATTACTTTTGCTGTTGTTACCATGAACAATTAGTTTACAACTGAAAATATAGAAAAAAAGGAAAAATCTTTGATTGGATTGATGAAGCTAACAGTAACGAGTTGGGGTACAATAGATTTTTTAATAAGTTTAAAAAAAATTAGTTATATTAGAGGATTGTTTTTTAATTATTCGTTGTGAGGAAACAGATTTCAATGAAAATAATCAAGATAAGATATATTTGATTTGAAATTGATATTCGTCATTATAATCCAAATTCAAATCCATTTATCAATCAGTTGCCAGATGTAGAAAAGATTACACTTGTAATATTTGGAATGTTCAGAAAATCTAAGCGATTATTGTACAAGTTATTCAACTTTATTGATATTTCAGCTTAACTTCATTATCGTTCCCCATACTGAAATAATCTTACACAACCTATAACGATACAATTAAATACTAAAAAATAATCTTTCTTCAAATTACCGAGTTATTAAGAAAATTGAATGATAGAACAATTTCGATAAAACTCGAATCTGTTGTCCAGGCTTTTCCATCAAGTTTTATTCAGGCTATTCAATCGAGAGCATATATCAAAACAAATCGATGAGTTGATTGGGTACAGATCTTTTGCAACCTTGAGAGCATAATTCACGGAATGAATATCTTGTTTGAATGTAATATTTGCCAAAATGAACATATTTTTTTAAGAAATTAGCTCTAACAGAATCTATATAAATAAAAATGGAATGGTGTTTGTATGTCACGAAATGGTTTACGAACGGGGCAACGGATTTGAATGATTATTTCTCCATTTTGTTTATCAAGGGTTCCAACGAGTTTGTGTGTATAAAAGTTCCAGGATATTAACCGGGAAAGTCGAAAAAACGCGAATGAACGGAACTGTCATTTTATATGGGACGATTTATTGCGGTTTTCAACAGCCTACTTGATGGCATGACGAAGTTTGCCGGGACCACTAGTATATGAATAAAACTAAAACAATGTTTTCCAAGTCGTTAAAGCGTTGATTTTTAATTAATTTATTAATCTTTTAAATAATTTATTTATAAATCAATTAATTATTACATGAATATATTACACTACAGTAAATATAAAATTTTGTTACAATTTTTTCAATCATGTAATATGAATGTTAAGAAGCTGAATCATCATTTTATAACCCTACTTTATAAGTCAAACAATGAAAATAGAAGTTTGATAAAAAAAATGTGTGACATTTTTTCAACGCCTCTTATTTTAGCGGCGTGATCCAAAATGCTACGTCCACTAGCTAGGACCCCTCCCTCCCCCTCGTCACACATCGTCACAAATCCGTGAAGCCCCCCTCCCCCCTAAAAAGCTACGTCATTTATGGACGACCCCTATGGGAGAATGTCTGCGCCATTTGGTAAAGTTGAAAGATATTAAAACAATTCAGAATATGTTAAAGCTAATTGAGAATCACATAGATCTTTGAGTATTTATGAATTGTTGGTTAATACCTTGAAATTCAGACAAATTTAAAATGTTAGATTCTTAGGTTATTTCAGAACAAAATATAAAAACAAAAAATTCTAGGGATATTTTTGAATATTTAAGATGATTGTTTATATGTTGATAAATACTTTGGAATTCTAAGAGAAAGTCTGAACTTATTTGGAAAGTTGTACATAGCGAGATATTCTAAGAATAATTCTTAAGAAATGAAGTATTGCAGAAATGTTCAAGCATATTTCTGAATTGTGTTTACAAACTTTGACAATCTGAGAGAATATCCGTACAAAATGGGAATGCTGAGAGGAAATTGTCTTGAACATTTTTGTTCCTATTGAGGAGTGTATGTTTGAATTGTAGTTGAACACTTTGTTTTTTTGTGAAATGTCTAGACAAATTTATAATATTGATGATAACGAGAAATTCGTAAAATATATTCAAACGAATAACGTTACACAGTGATCTATAAGAGTATATCTAAATTGTTAATGAATAATTATAATGAAATTCTGAAATAATGTCTGGGCACTTAGGGAATGGTGAGAATAACAAAAACTTTCTAGTATATTTCTGAATGCATTAAGCATCACAAAGAATTCTTGGATTATTTCTGAATTGTCGTTCAATATTTTGGAACCCTGGAAGAAAAAAAAACAAATTAGGAATACTGGTGATAACAAGCAATTCCTAGAACATATCTGAACTCACCAATGATTTCAGAGAATTCCTGGATTATTATTAAATTGTTGTTGGATACTTTGAGAATCTGAGAGAACGTCTGGAAAAAAATGTTATATGAAAAGATAACGAGGGAGTCTCATGTGAATTCTGAACAAAACGAAGATTACAGAGATCGCCAAGATTATTTTTGAATTTGCAAGATGATTTTTCAATTGCTGATCGAATGTCTGAAAGAAATACGAGTTTTGAAGTATAACGAAAAAAATTCTAAAATATTTTTTAATTAATTAAAACGCAGATAAATCTCATAGAGTATTTCTGATTTGTTGATGAATGGTTTGAGAATCTTAAGAGAATATCTGAATAAATTTGGGGACGTTAAGGGATTACCAGAAATACTTTCAACTAGTTGAGGACCACTGAAATCTCAAAGCGAATTTTGGAATTATTGTTGAATACATTAAAATTCTGAAAAAAAATGTCTGGGAACATGGAAAATGTTGATGATAACGAAAATTCCTAGTAACTTTCTGAACTTATTCAAGATCATAAAGAACTCTTGGACTGTTTCTGAATTGTTGTTCAATTCCTTAGGAACTCTGAATGAAATTTTGGAAAATTTGGAAATGCTGATGATCCAAGATCATTTGTAAACTTATAGAGAATTTAAGATAATGCTGAATTATTTTTAAATTGTTGTTAAATACTTTGAGAATCACAGAAATGAATTAAAGTATTTCTGAATTGTTGATGAATAATTTGGAATCCTGGGAAAATGTCTGAATAAATTTGGAATATATAAACATTATCAGAAATACCTAGAATACTTCTTAGCTTATTTAGTATCACATAAATCTCTAATAGAATTTCTGAATTGTTGGTATTTCTGCAAGAATGTCTGGGCACGGATGGAATGTTAATGGAAACTAAGAATTTTCGATATATTTCTGAGCTTATTGAGGATCTCTAAGAACTCTTCGATTTTATTTTGAATTGTTGTTTAATAACTCTAGGACTTTTTGGACAAATTGGGAATGCAGATGATAATGAGAAATTTTTAGAAAGTATCTAAACTGATCGAAGATTTTAGAGAATTTTAAAATTATTGTTATATTATTGTTGGATACTTTGAAAATCAGAGAGAACGTTCGAAAAAAATAGTATATGGAAGGATAACGAGAATTACCTAAAAAATCTGAACTGATTGAGCAGAAATCTATGAGACTATTTTTGAATCGTTGTTGATAACTTTGGAATTCTGGGAGAATAGCTAAATAAATTTGGAGTGTTGAAGGATGACCAGAAATTCCTAGAATATTTCTAGATTATTTGAGCATTAAAGAGAAGTATAAGATTCATTCTGAATTATTGGTGAATCTCTTGGAATTCTTGGAGAATGTATGGACAAAATTTGGAATATATACAGATAACGAGATTCCTAAGTTTATTCTGAACTCATGAAAGACAGAACAGAACTTCAAGATTATTTTTGAATGTGCAAGATTGTTTTTTAATTGTTGGCGAATACTTCAGAATTCTGAGAGATTGCCTAAAAGTTATTTGATAGTAGAAGGATAACGAGAAATTCCTAGAATATATCTGAACAAATTCAGCATCACAGAGATCTTTAAGAATATTTTTAAATCGTTGGTGAAAGCTTTGGAATTCTGAATGTCTGAACTGATTTGGAATGTTGAACATAACGAGACATTTCAATAATATTTCTGATCTAATTAAGGATTGCAGAAATGTTCGAAGATATTTCTGAATTGTTGGTAAATTCATTTGAATATGTGAGAGAATATCCAGGCTAAATGGGAATATTGAAGGAAAATTTCTGATCCTATTAAGGAGTATAGGCATCCCTAAGGGTATATATGAATTGTAGTTTAATATTTTTGGATTATGTGAAAATGTCTAGATAAACTGAGCATGTTGATGATAACAAGAAATTCCTAGAATATATTTAAACAAATTGCGCACAACAGAGAAAAAGTACATCTAAATCTTTGGTGAATACTTTGAAATTGTGAAAGAATGTATGGGCACATATGGAATGTTGCTGTTAGGGAATGTTGAAAATAACGAGAAAATTGTAGTATATTCTTGAATTTAGTGAGGATCACAAATAACTCTTTGATTATTTCTGAATTGTTGATCAATATTTTGGAACTATGGAAGAAGTTTTGTACAAATTAGGAATGCTGATGATAACGAGAAATTCCTAGAACATTCCTTAACTAATTGAAGATCGCAGAGAACTTAAAGATTATTTCTGAATTGTAATATTTTGAAAATATTGAAAAAAAGCTTAGGCAAATGTGGCATGATGACGGTTTTTTTTAATTGTTGATGAATACATTCAGTTCTTAAAATGCAACTGGACAAATTTGAAAGAAGGATAATCAGAAAATCCTAGAATATTTCTGAACCATTTGAGAATTATAGAGAACTAAAATATAACTGGTGAATATTCTGTAATTCTTGAAGAATGTCTGGACGGGTAACTAGAGATTTGTATGTTAATTCTGAACTAAGTAGAGAATTCTAAAATTATTTATGTACTAGATTTTTTTAGAATTTTTGATAAATGCTTATGGAATTTTGAAAAAATATGTGAACAAATAAGGTTTTCCTTAAAATATTGAAGTATTTCTAGAATTTCCTAGAACATTGAGGAATTATTTTAAAATCACAGAAATAAATGGTATTATTTATGTTTTGTTGATGGATACTTTGGAATTCTGAGAGAATGTTTGAATAAATTTGGAATGTTAAAGAATTATCGAAAATACCTAGAATATTTCAAAGCTTAATTAAGACTACCGAAATCTACAATGTATTTTCTGAATTGCTAGTAAATAATATAAAATTCTGCAAAAATCTTTGGGCACTTATGGAATGTTGCTGATAACGAAAAATTTCCAGTATATTTCTGAACTTATTGAGGATCACAAAGAACTCTTTGATTATTTTTGGAACTCTGGAAGAAATTTTGGACAAAATGGGAATGCAGTTGATAACGCGAAGTTCCTAGAACATTTCTGAACTAATCGAAGATTTTAGGGAATTCTAAGATTATTTTTAAATATTTTATATTTATATTATTTTTATATTTTATAAACGTCGGGATAAATTTGGAAGGATAACGAGATTTTCTTAAAAAAAAAAAATCTAAACTTATTCAGCAGAGATCTATAAGAATTTTTCTGTTTTTTTATTGAATACTTTGAAATTCTGAGAAAATGTTTGAATAAATTTGGAGTGTTGGATTACCAGAAATTCCCAGAATATTTCTGAACCATTTGAGGATCACAGAGTACTAATTGTTGGAAAATGTCTGAACAAATTTTTAAAATAAACGAATAACGAGATTCCTAATTCGTTCTGAAATCATTTAGGAATACAGAGTTCTTCAAGATAACCTTTGAGTTCGCAAGATTGTAATTGAATTGTTTGTGAATATTTCCGAATTCTGAGAGAATGTATGAAAATTATTTGAATGTCGAAGGATAACGAGAAAACCCTACGATATATCTGAACAAATTAGGATCACAGAGATCTTTGGGAATATTTCTTAGTTGCTGATGAATACCTTGTAATTTAGAAAGAATATCTGAATAAAATTTAAAGTGATAAAAGGTAACCAAAAAAATTAGAATGTATCTGATTTATTTTAGGCTTACAGAGAGCAACATAGTTACTTCTGAATTGTTGATATATAGTTTGGAATTTTGAAACAATGTCTTAATATGTTGAGAATGTTGAATTCCCCTGGAATTTCATGGAATATTTCTGAATCAATTGAGGATAACAAAGATCTCAATCAAATAGTAAATCTCTTAGGTTTTAAATAATTTTTGGAAAATATTTTGAAATTATGAGAAAATTTGTGGACAAACGTTAAACTGATTGAGCAACACAGAGATCTGTGAGAGTATTTCTAAATTATTTTTGAATACATTGGAATTCTGAAAAAATATCTAATCGAATTTCAAATTTTGAAGGAATATCATGAATTCCTGAGGATCAGAGAACAAAAGAATGTTTTTGTATTTTCAAGATTGTTTTTTTTTTCGAGAGAATGCGTAAACAAACTTAGTATTAAGAAGGATAACGAGAAACTTCCAAGATATATCAAAACAAATTGAGGCAATATAAAATATGTTTAACCCAATTGAGGATCACAGTGATCTCTGAGGGTACATATGATTTTTAGAAAAATACTTTAAAATTATGAGGAAATGTATGGACAAATTGGGAATGTGGATGGATGTCCAGAAATTTCTAGAATTTATTTCAAAAGAGTTGAGGATCACATAGACCTCTGGTAGTATTTATGAATTGTTGGTAGTTTCATTGTTTTACTGATGGAATATCTGGACAATTTGGGTCAGTTGCAAATAACTAGATAGTCAAAGAGACTCTGACAGAATACCGAAATTGTTAGTAAATACGTTGGAGGAATATAGAGGAAATGTTTAAACAAATTAGGACTGTTGAAGGAATACTTAAAATATTTCTGAACTAATTGAGATTTATAGAGACTTCTTAAATTATTTCTGATTTATTGATGAATAGCTTGAAATTATGAAAGAATGTCGAGACATGTTTGCAATGATGATGGATGTTGAGATATTCTTAGTTTATTTTTAAAATTATCCATCTGAAAATTCTAAATTACTCTTATAGCTCTCTGTGATCCTCAATTAGTTAATCAGTATTCTAGGAATCCATTATAGTCCTTCAAAATTTCAAATTTGTCCAGACATTCGCTCAGATTTCCAAAGTATTCAAAAACAATTTACAAACACTCTAACAGATCTCTGTGTTGCAAAATAAGTTTACCTTTTTGTCCACAAATTCTCTCGTAATCTCAAAATATTTGACAAAAATTATTTATAGCTTCAGAGATCTCTATTAAGCTCAATTAGTTCAGAAATATTTCAAGAATTTCCAGGAGAAATCATCATTTTCAAATTATTCAGACATTGTTTCAAAATTCCAAACTATATATCAACAATTCAGAAGTTATTTTGTTGATCTCTGTAAGCCTAAAATAAATCAGATACATTCTAAAATTTTTTGGTTATTCTTTCACACTAAAAATTTATTCAGATATTGCCTCAATTCAGAAATAATCAAAGAGTTCTTTAAAATCATCAATAAGTTAAGAAATATACTGTAATTTTTTTAGCAAAATTCCATAAGTATTCAAACATTCTTGCATAATTTTAAATTATTTGCTAACAAATCATAAAATAACTCGGAGATTTCTGTAGTCCTAATTCAGCTTAGAAATATTTTAGGTAATTCTCTACAATTCTACATAGTTCAGTATAAACATACGAATCTCTAGTTATCCGTCCAGGTATTATTCTAGAATTACAAAATATTCACAAATAACTCAGAAATAAACATGTAGTTCTCTATAATCCTCAAATGGTTCAGAAATATTCTAGGAATTTCTGATTACTCTTCAACATTTCAAATTTGTCCCGTCATCATGCCACATTTTTCTAAGCATTTTTCAATATTTTCAAAATATTTACCAACAATTCAGAAATAATACTTTAATTCTGTGCGACCCGCAATTAGTTAAGGAATATTCTAGGAATTTCTCGTTATCATCAGCATTTCCAATTTGTACAAAACTTCTTCCAAAGTTCCAAAATATTGATCAACAATTCAGAAATAATCAAAGAGTTCTTTGTGATCCTCACTAAATTCAAGAATATACTACAATTTTTTCGTTATTTTCAACATTCCCTAACAGCAACATTCCATATGTGCCCATACATTCTTTCAGAATTTCAAAGTATTCATCAAAGATTTAGATGTACTTTTAGGGATCTCTGTTGTACGCAATTTGTTTGAATATATTCTAGGAATTTCTTGGTATCATCTACATTCTCAATTTATCTAGACATTTTCACATGATCCAAAAATATTAAACTACAATTCATATATACCCTCAGGGTTCTCTATACTCCTCAATAGGATCAGAAATTTTCCCACAACATTCCCATATTGTCTGGATATTCTCTCAGATTTTCAAATTACTAACAATTTAGAAATATCCTTGAACATTTCTGCAATCCCTCATTAGTTCAGAAATATTCTTGGAATGTCTCGTTATGTTCAACATTTCAAAAAAATTCAGACATTCAGAACTACAAGAGAACTTGATGACTGAAAGTCTCGTTAATAAAGACAATTCATTCATTCATTCAGAGAACTTGAAGTTCTCTGTAATCTTTCTTGTGTTTAGAAACAACTTAGGAATCATATTATCCGTAAATATTCCAAATTTGTCCGTACATTCTCCGAGCATTCCAATATATTCGCCAATAATACAGAAGTAATCTTATAGTTCTGTATAGTTTTCCAATTATTTAGAAATATGCTGGTAATTTCTGGTCATCCTTCAACATTTCAAATTATTCAGACATTCTCTCAGAATTCTAAAGTTTTCAACAACGATTCAGAAATATTGTCATAGATTTCTACTCAATCAGCTCAGATTTCTTGGGAAATTCTAGTTATCCTTCAATATACCAATTTTTTTTCAGACGTTCTCTCTGATTCTCAAAGTATCCAACAACGAATTAATAATAATTTTAAAATTCTTTAAAATCTTCGATCAGTTTAGAAATTTTCTAAACATTTCTCGTTATCATCTGAATTCTCAGTTTGTCAAAAAAATGCCTAAGTTATTGAACAACAATTCAATAATAATCAAAGTGCTCTCTGTGATCTTCAATAGGTTCAGAAAAATATCGGAAATTTTTAATTACCATTAAAGATCCATACGTGCTCAGACATTCTTGCAGACATACCAACAATTCAGAAATTCTCTCAAAGAGTTATGTGATACTGAATAAGCTAAGAAGTATTCTAGGTATTTCTGATAATGCTTATATGTTCCAAATTTATTCAGACATTCTCCCAGGGTCCCAAATTATTCATCAACAATTCAGAAATACTTTAATTCATTTCTGTGATTCTCAAAGTATTTAACAACAATTTAAAAATAATTCAGCATTATCTTAAATTCTCTATAAGTTTACAAATGATCTTGGATCATCAGCATTTCCAAATTTTCCAAAATTTCATTCAGAGTTCCTAATGAATTGAACAGCAATTCAGAAACAGTCCAAGAGTTCTTTATGATCTTGAATAAGTTCAGTAAGGTACTAGAAATTTCTCGTCATCATAAGCATTTCCCATGTTCCCAGACATGTTTGCAGAATTTTAATGTATTCAACAACAATTTTAAAATACGCTCAGAGATTTCAGTGGTCCTCTATTAGTTCAGATATATTCTAAGTATTTCTGGTAATCCCTTAACGTCCCCAAATTTATTCAGATATTCTCTTAGGATTCTGAAAGCATTCATCATCAACTCAGAAATACGTTATGAGGTTTTTCTGCGTTTTAATTAATTAAAAAATATTTTAGAATTTTTTTCGTTATACTTCAATACGCCTATTTTTTTCAGATATCGTCTCAGAATTCCAAGGTATTCATCGACAATTAAAAAATCATCTTGCAAATTCAAAAATAATCTTAGCAATCTTTGTTATTTTCAATGAGTTTAGAATCTTCATAAGAATCCCTCGTTATCTTTCCATGTAACATTTTTTTCCAGACGTTCTCTCAGATTCTCAAAGTATCCAACAACAATTTTTAATAATAATCCAGGAATTCCCTGAAATTCTTGGTGAGTTCAGATATGTTCTAGGAATTGCTTGTTATCATCAGTATTCGTAATTTGTTTTTCTTCCAGGGTTCCAAAATATTGAACAACAATTCAGATATAATCCAAGATTTCTTTGTGGTGCTTAATACATTCAAAAATATACTACAAAGTTTTCGTTTTTCTCAACATTCCCTAAGTGCCCAGACATTATTTCAGAATTTCATTATAATTATTCATTAACAATTGAGATATACTCTTATAGATCACTGTGTTACGTAATTAGTTTGAATATATTCTACGAATTTCTCGTTATCATCAATATTCTAAATTTGTCTAGACATTTTCACATAAAACCAAAGTGTTCAACTACAATTCAAATATACACTCAGGATTCTCTAAAATTCTCAATAGGAACAAAAATGTTCAAAACAATATCCTCTCAGCATTGCCATTTTGTACGGATATTCTCTCAGATTGCCAAAGTTTGTAAACACAATTCAGAAATATGCTTGAACATTTCTGCAATATTTCATTTCTTAAGAAATATTCTTAGAATATCTCGTTATGTACAACTTTCCAAATAAGTTCAGACTTTCTCTTAGAATTTCAAAGTATTTATCAACATTTAAACAATCATCTTAAATATTCAAAAATATCCCTAGAATTCTTTGTTTTTTATATTTTGTTCTGAAATAACCTAAGAATCTAACATTTTACATTTGTCTGAATTTCAAGGTATTAACCAACAATTCATAAATACTCAATGATCTATGTGATTCTCAATTAGCTTTAACATATTCTGAATTGTTTTAATATCTTTCAACTTTACCAAATGGCGCAGACATTCTCCCATAATTTTAAGGTAATGTTGGTGAATACATTTCAGAATTACGCATCCTTAATAATTTCAGAAATATTCTATGAATTTCTGGTTATGTTTCAACATTCTCAATTTTTTAGACGTTCTCCCAATCCTACAAAGTATTTACGAACAATCCATATCAATATTGCATGTTTAAACATAATTATAAAGTTTCCTGTAATCCTCAACTTGCTAAGAAATATCCTAAGAATCTCTTGAATCCGCAATAATTCAAAATTTGTACAGGCATTATTCATGAATTCCAAAATATTCACTTAAAATTCAGAAATAATCTTTGCATTTTCTGTGATTTTCATTTAGTTCATAAATATTCTATGTGATTCTTGTTATTTTTCAACATTTACGATTAGTCTAAAGCGAGAATTACAAATTATTTTTCAACAATTTAGAAAAAAATATTCAGAAATATTTTGAGAAGTTCTCGTTATTCTTATCAGAGTATTTACCAACTTTTCATAAAAGATCTTAGAGGTCTATGTTAACCTTCAGGTTACCCTTCAACATTTCCAATTTGTCCAGACATGCTCTTGTTATTTCAATGTATTTTCAAAAATTCAAAAATACTCTCAGGGATCTCGGTGATCTTCATATGGTTCAGAAATATTCTATGAATTGATCGTTATCCTTCAACATTCTCAATTGAAACATTATCTCAAATCTCCAAATTATTCAACAGCAATTGAAAAAAATGTGGATTATGCAAAAATATTTTTATTGTTCTCTGAGATCGTCAAGAAGCAATTTTTCGTTATCATCAACAATCCCGATTTGCCTGGGCATTCTTTTGGAATTTCAAAGTATTACAAACAGTTCAAAAATTCTCCAACAGTTATTTTACAGTTATCCTTGATAATTCCTAATTCGTTGAAACATTCTCCCAGGATTTCCAAAGTAAATTGTTGATCTCAAAAATAATCTTGCAAATTCAATTTCTGTACTCCTAATTTAGGAGTCCTAAATTAGTTGAGAAACAACCTAGGATTCTCTCGTTAATCGTTAACATTCCAAAAATGTCCAGACATTCTCTCAGAATACCAAAATATTCAACAACAATTCTGAAATAATTTACCAATTTTCTGTGATTCTCAATTAGTTAAGAAATTTTCAAGAAATTTCTCGTTGCTATCAACACTTCCAAATTGCTCAGACAATCTATAATAATTTTGAATTAATCACCATATATTCAGAAATAAAAAAAATATAAATTAACTGATTATCTTTAGGAAAAACAAGCTTTCAGTCGCTGTTTTTTCGTCTTTATTTTTTGAAATACTTTCAGAAAGAATATTTTCGTTATCTATGATCGATTCAGATATATTCCAGGAATTTGTCGTTATCTGTCTACATCCAAAATTTTATCCAGACATTCTCTAAGAATAGCAAGGTATACAATATCAATTCAAATATATTTTTAAAATTCTTTGTGATTCTCATTAGGTTCTGAAATATTCTAGGATTTCTTGTTCTCCGCATTTCCAATTTGTGCAGAGAGTATCTTAGAATTCAAAAGTATTTACTAACGATTCAGAAATATTCTTAGAATTTAATGTGATATTTATTTGGTTACGAACTAATCTAGCAATTTCTGGTTATTCTTTAACATGCCCAATTCGTTCTGAGATTCTCTCAGTATTCCAGAGTATTCATCTACAAGTATGAAACATTTTATAAAATTCAAAAATGACCTAAAAGTTCCCTGTAATCCTCAATTAGTTCAGAAATAACCTAAGAATCCCTCGTTATGCGGCATCATTCCAAATTAGTCCAGACATTTTTTCAGAATTCCAAACTATTCACCAATGAATCAGAAATAAGTATTGAAGAACATTATTCCTAGAATAAATTTGAAATAACTGATTATCACTTGGAACCCAAAGATTATTTGTGAATTATTTGAAAATATTTTGGAATTCTTGAAATATGTCTGGACATATTTGAAATGCTGACGAGGTTTTTGAATTTTTTTTCCCTAATAAATTAAGGATGACAGAAAATTTATGAATAGTTCGTTAATACTTTGAAATTCTGAAGAAATTTCGTGACAAATTGGGAATGAAGAAGTGTTATCATAAGTTGTTTTTTTAATTTAATGTTTGAACTTATTGAAGATTACAGAATATACTTGAATTGTTTTTAAATTATTGGTGAATTCTTTAGAATTCTGGTAAAATGTTTGGACAATCTGGGAATGTTGAAGGAGAATGAGATGTTTTATAGAATATTTGTGAATTTGTTGAAGCTTACAAGGATTGCTATTGATTTTTTGATGAATACTTCGGAATATTTGAGAAATGCATATATGAACGCTGAACGTTAACAATTATTATTTCAGTATTATTTCAAAATTTTTGAAGGACGATAGGAAATTGTTTTAAATTCAAAATAGTTGGTGAATGCTTTAATATTTCTGAGAGAATGTTTGAATAAACTGGGAATATGAATGGAGAACCAAAAATGCCTAGATTACTTCTGAACATTGCATTCTAAGCATAACAGACAACTCATTATTTATTAATGATTTAATTATCATATAATAAAAGATTTCGAGTATTCTAGATATTCAGAATTAGTTTAAGATTAAAGTATATTATTCCTTGGTTTATGAATTATTGGTTACTGCTTTGGATTTCTGGAAGAATTTCACAACAAATTCGAATGTTGATGAGAAATTCAGAAAATACTTCTGAGCGAATTGAGGATTAAATACAACATTAAGAATATTTTTCAATATTTGATGAGTCCTAATTCTAAAAGATTCTTTGGAACATCTGGTCAAAGTTGAATGTTGAAAACAAATGTCTTGATTATTTTTAAAGGGTTTAAGACAAATCTCAGAAGTAATATCAGAAATATCTTTCTAATACGATAAAATATTTTTTCATGAGTATTGATCACTCACCAAGTCTTTAGATATATTGTCAGAATACACCGCTTTCTTTAAATAACTTGAAAAATATTTTCAAATGTTCCCATTCCTTTCAAATATTCTCTTAGATTTTTCGTCCTCTCACCAATTAAAAAAAATCTAAATACCTGTATTCCTCAAAAAAAAAAAAAAATCAAGAATCGGAGAGTCCCATGTAATTCTGAAGCGTTCCCATATCTTGTAAATATTATCCTAAGAGTTGTTATCAATAATAAATCGTCCGAAAATATCCCAAAAATACCACGTTATTCACAAACAACTTTAAATTATCAAAAAATTTGTCATAAGCCTTAAACATTCTTATATCCCCCAAATATCTAATCTATAGTTTTGATCATACATCAAAAAATAAAGATAATCTCGTATTCTTCGAATAACTCTGAAATAATCTCAACACTTCCATATTTATTTTCAATATTACTCTCAGAAGATTTTATTAGGTACCAATAATATGAAAATATTGTAATTTATTGTAACATTTATAAATAATGTCAAAATTATCCTTCCTACTAACTTCAGAGTTTCCCAACCGGTGGTCCGTGGACCCCTAGGGGGCCGTGCAGATTTCACAGGGGGTCCGCGAAGCTGTTTTATATAACTGTCAGTTTTGAATTGATAAGTAAATAAGAGGAATTTTTAACATCGCTTATTTTGGAAGTGATCGTTATTTAAAAGGACTCGATCACATTTTTCTACTTGGCATTACGTCCTCACTGGGACAGAGCCTGCTGCTCAGCAGTGTTTTTATGAGCACTTTCTCAGTTATTTACTGAAGGCTTTCTTTGCCAAAGTTGTCATTTTCGCATTTGTATATCGTGTGGCGGGGCCCAGATAGCCGTAGCGGTAAACGCGCAGCTATTCAGCAAGACCAAGCTGAGGATCTTTTCGGGTTGGAAATTTTCTCGACTTCCCAGGGCATAGAGTATCTTCGTACCTGCCACACGATATACGCATGCAAAAATGGTCATTGGCACAGTAAGCTCTCAGTTAATAACTGCTCATAAGAACACTAAGTTGAGAAGCAGGCTCTGTCTCAGTGGGGACGTAATGCCAGAAAGAAGAATATGTCCAGGGAAGTCAAGGAAATTTCCTTTACGAAAAGAACCTGGACCGACCGGGAATCGAACTCAGACACCTTCAGCATTGCTTTGCTTTGTAGCCGTGCACTCTAACCTCTCGGCTAAGGAAGACCCCATCAATCGTTCAATTTAAAAATGGTTGAAGAGAAATGGAACGTTGTGAAACAGGACACAGAATCCAAAACAAACACGTTTTTTCGTTGTGCTTAGGGTAACTACAAGTTCTAATTAAAAATAAGCCCCGATGGTTTGCATGGAGTATCGTTCAAATTAGAGGGATGTGCAGTATAACGTTACCTCACAAAATTTGCATGTTTTTTAGTCACATTGAAGAATGGTAAGCTAATCCCAAGCCCCATTCACTAAATCCCTGTGCAACTTCGATTGGTCTGGTCAATCATGGAGTAGCAACTACGAACTGTTCGGTCATTTATGCTCATGCTCATGCTCATGCTAAAAATTTGCATGTTTTTTAGAGCAAACTAGAAAACAGAATGAACATCATTTCTATAGCATTGTTATTGGAAAATTCCTGGCATATTTTTCTTGGCCTAATCCTTATCAGATTTCACCAGCTTCTTGATGAGATCCTCGAAAAGCTTCTGAGCAGTTCCTCAGCGAAATTTTGACGGGATTTAAAAGAACAAAATGAGATTCTTCACTATTTCCATCAGGATAATTCTTGACGGATATCGGACAAGATTTTTGTAGAGTTAATGATGAAAAGTTTTACGAATTTTTCCAATGGCTGTTATCTGGTTCCTTAAAAGCTCATTAGAAAAGTATTTTAGTATATTTGAAGCAGCTTGCAGAGATGGAATCATTAGATATTTTGATTTCGCGGATTTTTGTAGAAGTCTTGGGTATACCCGAAAAAATATTTCACATCTTGTAAAATAAATTTACAACGTTTCTCGGGTTAATCTTGTAAAAACTTTTGAAAAATTTCTGTCGGTAGTTTTTGTTGAAATCTTCTCAACCAACTGATTTTTGTTGGATTGTGGTATGATCATTTAGAAATTGCTTATCAAACGTTACTAAGATGTTTGAATGACTCTTGGTAAGATTTTTAGTGAACTTCGAATGGTGTTGGAAGAATTCTTGCATCGCCTGTGGTGGGTTACAGACAAAACATTTAGGTGAGTCTTTGAAAGATTTATGTTGATTCATAATGAATATTTCAAAAGTTTTCAAAAGCTTTCGGTGCTGATGATCTCTCAATCACTTTTAGAGGTCCGCGAAAAGTTTGGGAACTACCGATTTACTTAAATATTATTCCAGCAGCTCGAAACAATAACGAATAGTTTGAAAATTATTGAAGAAACTCAGAGTGAATCTGAAGTATTCCCATGTTGCACATAATAAACATTATGTGATAAAAATTCATCAATAAACTATTCCAGTATTTCTTTATATTAGCAAAAATCATATATGTCACTGCCAGAATCATTGGTTCAGTATTCCTGAGCATTCATTACTAATCCAGAAAACAACATAGAAAATCCGATAATTCTCAGACTGTCTTATGTTACTTAAATAATCCCCATTATTTGTAAATCGACCAAAAGTGGAAAGGAAATCTCAGTATTTTTCGTTGTCCTCAACAGTTCCTCCATTTTTAGAAACAATTTGCTTCTCGTATGTATTTCTTGGTTGTACTCAAAACTAGCAGTTTTGAATTTATAGCCATTGAATACCTAAGAATATAATCTAATCTGATCCACCATGAACAATCTTGTTGCAAATTATTGATATTCACGTTAATAAATCCTTTACAGAGTAAATCGATTTGCTCAAAATAGAAGTTACGCTCACGCTTCAACGCAATGCAAATAGCGAGTATAGCCACTATTTCTATAGACTTGCGAATGATGATTTTATAGAGCCAAACAAATTGACAACGGTTGTACGGTTGCAACAGGCAAACGAGTACAGAAGGAATGATGCCAACTCTCTCATTGCATCAATCCGCCAGTCTATGGCTAAAATGTGTTTGCTGCTGCAGGAATCTGTTCAAATATCCCACCCGTCCTTGATGATTTTCGTTCTCCGTTTTGTGCCGTCCGTAATCGACCGAGCAAACCGGTCATCTGCTGCTGGTTTCTTGTTTTACACATACACGCATGCGTATGATACTACTGGGTGATGAAAATTTCCGTGGAACGCTCCCTAGAAAAATGGTAATCTCGCGAAAAACGCATTTTTCACATATAGTGTCTTCGGCGATTATTTTCCTTGTAAAATTCCCCATCTTTCGACGAGTTCCAAATTTTGCGTTTCCATATCAACTTTGCGAGATATCGGCGTGCAAAGCCAAAAGTTGGCTCAGGGGAAATCAAAAAAATTTCACAGGAAAATGGTAATCTCGAAAATGGAAAACATTTTCCACTAGGAAAAAAATTCAGAAGATACCTTGAACCTTCCTCTATCTTTCGACGAAAACCGATTTTGAAAATAATGAACCAAAAAAATATGAAAAATCGTGAAAGCCGAACATGGAAATCCAATCCAGTTTCGCCTTAAGGCCAACTTTTGGCTTTGCACGCCGATATCTCGCAAAGTTGATATGGAAACGCAAAATTTGGAACTCGTCGAAAGATGGGGAATTTTACAAGGAAAATAATTGCCGAAGACACTATATGTGAAAAATGCGTTTTTCGCGAGATTACCATTTTTCTAGGGAGCGTTCCACGGAAATTTTCATCACCCAGTAGTATCATACGCATGCGTGTATGTGTAAAACAAGAAACCAGCAGCAGATGACCGGTTTGCTCGGTCGATTACGGACAGCACAAAACAGAGAACGAAAATCATCAAGGACGGGTGGGATATTTGAACAGATTCCTGCGGCAGCAAACACATTTTAGCCATAGACTGGCGGATTGATGCAATGAGAGAGTTGGCATCATTCCTTCTGTCCTCGTTTGCCTGTTGCAACCGTACAACCGTTGTCAATTTGTTTGGCTCTATAAAATCATCATTCGCAAGTCTATAGAAATAGTGGCTATACTCGCAATTTGCATTGCGTTGAAGCGTGAGCGTAACTTCTATTTTGAGCAAATCGATTTACTCTGTAAAGGATTTATTAACGTGAATATCAATAATTTGCAACAAGACTGTTCATGGTGGATCAGATTAGATTATATTCTTAGGTATTCAATGGCTATAAATTCAAAAACTGCTAGTTTTGAGTACAACCAAGAAACACATACGAGAAGCAAATTGTTTCTAAAAATGGAGGAACTGTTGAGGACAACGAAAAATACTGAGATTTCCTTTCCACTTTTGGTCGATTTACAAATAATGGGGATAATTTAAGTAACATAAGACAGTCTGAGAATTATCGGATTTTCTATGTTGTTTTCTGGATTAGTAATGAATGCTCAGGAATACTGAACCAATGATTCTGGCAGTGACATATATGATTTTTGCAAATATAAAGAAATACTGGTATAGTTTATTGATCATTTTTTATCACATAATGTTTAATATGTGCAACATGGGAATACTTCAGATTCACTGTGAGTTTCTTCAATAATTTTCAAACAATTCGTTATTGTTTCAAGCTGCTGGAATAATATTTAAGTAAATCGGTAGTTCCCAAACTTTTCGCGGACCTCTAAAAGTGATTGGGAGATCATCAGCACCGAAAGCTTTTGAAAGCTTTTGAAATATTCATTATGAATCAACATAAACCTTTCAAAGACTCACCTAAATGTTTTGTCTGTAACCCACCACAGGCGATGCAAGAATTCTTCCAACACCATTCGAAGTTCACTAAAAATCTTACCAAGAGTCATTCAAACATCTTAGTAACGTTTGATAGGCAATTTCTAAATGATCATACCACAATCCAACAAAAATCAGTTGGTTGAGAGGATTTCAACAAAAACTACCGACAGAAATTTTTCAAAAGTTTTTACAAGAGTATCCACAATCAAGATTCACCCGAGAAACGTTGTAAATTTGTTTTACAAGATGTGAAATATTTTTTCGGGTATACCCAAGGCTTCTACAAAAATCCGCGAAATCAAAATATCTAATGATTCCATCTCTGCAAGCTGCTTCTAATATACTAAAATACTTTTCTAATGAGCTTTTAAGGTACCAGATAACAGCGATTGGAAAAATTCGTAAAACTTCTCATCATTAACTCTACAAAAATCTTGTCCGATATCCGTCAAGAATTATCCTGATGGAAATAGTGAAGAATCTCATTTTGTTCTTTTAAATCCCGTCAAAATTTCGCTGCGGAACTGCTCAGAAGCTTTTCGAGGATCTCATCAAGAAGCTGGTGAAATCTGATAAGGATTAGACCAAGAAAAATATGCCAGGAATTTTCCAATAACAATGCTATAGAAATGATGTTCATTCTGTTTTCTAGTTTGCTCTAAAAAACATGCAAATTTTTAGCATGAGCATGAGCATGAGCATAAATGACCGTACAATTCGTAGTTGCTACTCCATGATTGACCAGAGCAATCGAAGTTGCACAGGGATTTAGTGAATGGGGCTTGGGATTAGCTTTCCATTCTTCAATGTGACTAAAAAACATGCAAATTTTGTGAGGTAACGTTATACTGCACATCCCGCTAATTTGAACGATACTCCATGCAAACCATCGGGGCTTATTTTTAATTTGAACTTGTAGTTACCCTAAGCACAACGAAAAAACGTGTTTGTTTTGGATTCTGTGTCCTGTTTCACAACGTTCCATATCTCTTCAACCATTTTTAAATTGAACGATTGATGGGGTCTTCCTTAGCCGAGAGGTTAGAGTGCACGGCTACAAAGCAAAGCCATGTTGAAGGTGCCTGAGTTCAATTCCCGGTCGGTCCAGGTTCTTTTCGTAAAGGAAATTTCCTTGACTTCCCTGGGCATATTCTTCTTTCTGGCATCACGTCCCCACTGGGACAGAGCCTGCTTCTCAACTTAGTGTTCTTATGAGCACTTCCACAGTTATTAACTGAGAGCTTACTGTGCCAATGACCATTTTTGCATGCGTATATCGTGTGGCAGGTACGAAGATACTCTATGCCCTGGGAAGTCGGATGCATTTTCCAGGGTGTCCATCCATCCGGAAATCCGGGAAAACCAGGGAAAAACCCGGAAACTACAAATGACCGGGAAAAATACGGGAAATACCCGGGAATTTGAAGAACACCCCGGGAAAATATTTTTAAGTTTCTTTCAATTTCAAGCACTACAATGAAGGGCGAATGTTTTTTTCCAGAAGATGCACTCGTGCTTCCCACTATCGCTATGGTGCACCATGGTGATTTGGTAGAAATATAGTTACCCCTCTAATACCCAACCCCGCCTTTAGACGGGGTACACTTTGGAATTTTGTGTATTTTTTCGTAAGCTCGGAAATTGAAATGATTTTATTTTTGGCTTAACCTTGACTCATACACGCATATAAGAAAAGTTTTTATGATTTTTGAAACTTATTTGTATTATTGAAAATTGTTTGAAAAAATGTATTCTTTATATAAACCTACAAATGCCTGGGATTCATTTAACGTGTATTATAAAAAATAGTACTTTTTATATTTTTCTACGATCAACCTATCACAGAAGAAGAGCCTGATGGTATTGAAATAATTTGAAATCTGTTTTTCCGTTAGTTACACGGAAAATAAAAAAATGCTCCAGAAAAAAAAATCATATTTTCAAAAGTATAGTAAAAAGTCAAATTTTTATTATTGTCAAAAATCAGTAACCAGAAGAGAGTTCAAGAAAAAATTCAAAAGGATAGGGATGTTCAAAAATAAAAAAATAAAAAATCAAAAATCAAAATTCATAAATTTGCGAAGAAAAATAATTCATTGCCCAAACCGTGTTTAGAATGATTTTAGATAACGAAAAATAATATTTAGATCGAAAACAAAAATTTGGGTATTAGAGGGTTAACAATCAAGATCTATGAAACATTCCTAGTAGGGTTCTTAGTGATTCATGGCAAGGTTCTTGGCGAGATTTTTGTTTGATTTTCTTTCAAATTCATGGCAAATTTTTTAATGAGATCTTTGCTGGAATCCTAATCCTGAAATATTGCTGAAATGTTGTTAGTAGATTGCTAATAAGGCATCTAGTGGATTCTAGAAAAGATCTTTGGCTGGTTCTGCTTGAAATTTCTAGTAGATTTGTAGTTTTTAATGAAAAGCTAGCGAAAAAAAAACTTGGCTTATTTCTTGAGGGATCTTTGAAATCCTGGACAAATTCATGAAAAGCTCCGTTTAGCAGATTTCCGGGAATATTTATGAAATTGATTCTTGAGTTATTTAGATGGATTGGAGAAATCTAGGCAGAATAGCCTAAAAGGATCTTCGATCTTTTCGAAAAAAAAACTCAACAAAGAAGCCTGAAGCATCTCAATTTCAACCAACAATTTTTTATCATTATTTGTTAGTTACTTGTCACGAATTATTCCTATTATAATTCACCAATTCACCATCCATTTTTTTAAATAAATTACTGATCTAGTTTCAGTAATTTATTTTAAAAATGGATTCAAAAATTAAACAAGAAATTTCAAAAAATCCGCCAGGCATTCATTCGCAAATCAAGCCTACACTTTTATCTCTACGACACCGGAGCGACTAATACTATTCCAAATACTCGCTTTGGAAGAATATTCTTTATTAACAAACATGGTTGCATAGGCTAATTGTTTCGAAATCAGTAATAAATAAATAAGTGTTATTTATTAGTCCTTGATGTTTTACTAGCAGCTTCATTCCTTTTACAAAAAAAAGAAAATCTCATCACGATAACCTTTTTGTTTTTCAAATATTTGCATCACTTTTTCACAAGTTTAAAAAAAGAAACTTTTCTACTTTAAGAATCTGTGTCGATTTTAATCATTGATCTTGCAAACATATTGAGAAACAAAGAAGTTATAGCGACTTGAGTATTTTTTATGGTAAAAAGTTGAAGCTGCTGATAGAGGCGTTAATGATACGGTTGTTTTGGATACTTCAATTATTGGAAAATATTTAGTCTAGATTATTATATCATAACAATATCTAATTATTATAGCCAAGATTATAGCCCAATAATCACTTCATTCAGTTTTTTGGAGTTCATCGAAAACAAAAAAAAAAGTTTTGGATAAGGCTACCTTGTGAGTGAGTGAGGGTTAAGTTTTAATATATTTTTACTGGTATTTTTCCTCTTCTATTTAATTTCTCGATTCACATGAACGTTAGAAATTTATCTGCAATTTTTCTGCTAAATAAATCTTTCTTTATCATCGTAAACTTACTCCCGAACTCTTCCTGAAACCCCCAAAAAATGAATAAAGCATTTTTTTTTATAGAAATTTATTCCACAACTCAGGCATGTGAAACATTTTAATGAAAGAATTTTGCCCGGATTATTTCTTCAGAGTTGATGCATTTTAAATTTCCAGTAGATTTTTCTCTACTGATTGGAAGTTTAAAGTTGTTCCGTATGCCTAGATCTGTGACCTAGCTTTTATGCGCACCGTACAAGATTTACATATTTTTATAGACACACTCTGCTCCGAATTCTTCACACCATTTTCAACAAATTCCTGGCAAGATCTTCGATGGATAAATAAACAGCAAGGTCATTTATGTACTCTTGGCCAGTTTTTGTTAAGTTTTTCGACGAGATTCTTGACCAAATATTTTAAAGATTACTAGGATAACAATAAAATGTGATTGAAGATATCGTTTCTGTTAAAAGTATTTCCTTGAATCCAACATGAATTTTACTAGATAAAGATTTTTTCCAGGAAATAGTGCATGTCTAACACATTTCCGAGGCTTTCTTAAAAGTTAAATGGCTTGGCTATTGAACTTTGCTATTTTGTGGAAGTTTAGATACACAGAGCAGAAATTTGTTTATAGAATTCTAAAATCTTTCTAAACTTCCTATGAATTGGGGACGGTGTTTTAGATACTTCAACAAATATTTTTAAATCTCTTTGTAACCCTTTCAAAATTCAAATTTAAACCGTTTTTAGCTCACGGTATTCTATAAATTTAAATTAAAAATAATTCATAAATAAATTAGATCAAGTCCTCCAATTTGTTCACATTTTATGAAAGGCGCAGGACGATCATCGAAGGATTGTCACCCGCTTTCTAATTTTTTGAACGTCGCGGAAAAATCCGGGAATTGGAAAACTGATTTTGAATGGACACCTGATTTTCGCATTTGTATATCGTGTGGCGGGGCCCAGATAGCCGTAGCGGTAAACGCGCAGCTATTCAGCAAGACCAAGCTGAGGGTCGTGGGTTCAAATCCCACCGGTCGAGGATCTTTTCGGGTTGGAAATTTTCTCGAC
>NW_018734746.1:0-33950 GCF_002204515.2 Aedes aegypti
GAATATTAAGCACACAAAGGACTTGTACACCATTTCAAATCAAAAGTTGCAGAACAGATTAACAATGAAAAACATTTCCTAAACACAAAAAATATTAAACTCTTACGACATACTTCAAATCCTTGGAAGCTTGACATAGCAGAAATCATAGAAATTTTTCAAACAAAACAACAATAAATTACTGAACAAAGATCAAGGAAAAGGGTACTCTTGGCTGTTTAAACTTATATTTAACCTTCACACACACACACACACACACACACACACACACACACACACACACACACACACACACACACACACACACACACACACACACACACACACACACACACACACACATGGGCAGCAGGGACAGGAGTCCAGGGGCTTGACGAACCCCCCCTCTGCGAGTCGGGTGGGAGCTTAGGAAGCATTTCTTAAGCGATAAAACTCCATGCATCCGTATGGATTACCACCTTTTGGCACTTCTCTCGAGAAGTGACCGAGCTCCTCCCAGTTAGCTCAAGCAGAGGATGCCTAGGATGTGGTGGGGGTTCAACAGTGGGCTCTGTTGGATCTCTGCAAAAAGCCACATATCCGCAAGCAACTCCCGTACAAGCGGCCCTGGCACCGCTTTCAAAGTGCCTTACCCCAACCATTGGAGTGCCAACCGGCACATCAGGATCGATACCAGTAACATCCTGATTAATGGTATACTGGTGAAGGCGTTCAACAACGGACAAGCATACGGATCACGGATTGGATGGCGTTATTGGGCTGACAAGTCGGGCCATTCTGCTCCCTGATTAAGGAAGGGTGACACCCGACCTGAAACGGGCGAGTGGGCTCAATGGTTCGATTGCCTCCGTCCGCGTTAAAACCTTGGCAGGCCTCCGGATACGTTCGAAATCTGTCCATACAGTTCTGATGAGTACGTAGGTTTCGGATGGAACATTCCCGATCTAACGCCGATCTGGCACTGTAACCCGGCCCCATAAGGGTCCCGTGTCAACCCTCGCATGGCCTCAATGCTTGCAGGTATAGTTGCTTGCAGGTACAGATAACCATGGGATCGTGAAGGCGACTACGCACGGCGGATGGAGATAGCGGCTCGGAGGGGGGACCCTGAAGAATGGAAGTAAGCGTAATTGAAGTTGAGGAAGAAGTGACAAATCCGTTTGTCAAGAGTGGATTGGTGAGGACACCGCCGCCGCAAACCCAGCAGGTGCAAAAGCAGCCCCACGAACCAGCAGCAGGCTCAGCAGCAGGGTCAGCAGCAGTATAGCGTGTGGACGAACCACCACAACCACCGAGGGTAGAGACAGCGAAAAAAGTTGGTGGACGAGCTGCACGAGTATGTGGATAAGAGAAGTAACGTGCACAAAGACATCAAGGCGTTGGTGATTAAGCTCCAAGGCGCTCTTGGTTCAGCTGTAAAGGAGTGGAAAAACGTAGTGCAGAGAGCAGAAGCAGGGGAGAAGGAGTTTGTTAGCGGTTAAAACTGCCTTAGAGGCATGTCGCGCAGCGGAAATGCGAAGGGCAGAAGCCGATACAGCTACGAGGGAGGTCAACGCGGCGAGAAGTATCCCCCCAGGGGTGCAGTCCACGCCCTTCTTTACAACCGAAGAGGCCAAGGGCATCGCCTGGAGATGTCAGACCAGGTGGTCCAAGAGACACAAGGATGTCCGTGTCACTGGAGCCTAAACCACCACCCAGAAGCAACCGACGTGGTTAAACAGCCACACTGAATGGCAGGTCGTTGGCAAAAAGAATAGAAAGAAGGAGAAAGCGAACAAGAAAAAACCGCCCGAAAAACGTAAGGTCCGTCAGGACGAGGAATAAGAGCGAGGCTCTCATGCGTCAAAGCGAGTGACGACTCGTACGCCGAAGTTCTACGCGCTATGCGGATGAACCCGGATCTTAAGGAGCTAGGGGAAGACGTGCAAAAGGTCAGGCGCACTCGTAATGGAGAGATGCTCTTTTGAGCTGAAAAAGAGATTCCCAAGGCAGGCAGCATCTCGTACAAGGAGCTTACCGGAGAAAGCTCTCGGAAACAAGGTGGAAGTAAGAGCCTTGTGCCCGGAAGCGACCTCTCCTGTGTAAAGATCTGGACGAGATTACACGGAGGAGGAAGTAAAATTAGCCCTGAAGGAGCAATGCGAGCTAGGTGAGGTCCAGATGAACCATCCGTATCAGGAATGGCCTGATGGCACGAAGGTAGCATCAATTAAGCTGCAGTAGATGCAGCTAATAAAGCGTTGAGAGTGGAGAAAGTATGTGTGGGCTGGTCTGTGTGCCCGCTGAGCGTTTCCCAGCAACCGGACGTGTGCTTCAAGTGTCTGGGCTTTGGTCACTTCGCACGGAATTGCCAAGGGCCGGATAGGAGCAAACTATGCAGAAGGTGTGGCGAGGAAGGTCACAAGGCAAAGGATTGCTCGAAGCCTCCGAAATGCCTAATTTTGCCCCCGCTGTTACGGGGGATAACAAACACCCTACAGGCGGTAGCAGATGCCCAGCCTCCAACGAGCGAGAGCAACGAAGTCCCAGTGGAGGTAGTGCAAATCAACCTCAACCACTGTGAATACGGCACAACATCTTCTGCGGCAATCTGTTGCGGAACATAGATGCGATGTTGCGATAATTTCGGAGGCCATACCAAATTCCACCCGGAGATGGGAAACTGGATATCAGACGGAACCAAAACTGCAGCGATATGGACAGTGGGAAAATACCCATTCAAGAAGTGGTGCACTGCGCAGATGAAGGATTCGTTATAGCCAAAATCAACGGTGTCTTCATCTGTAGTTGTTATGCACCTCCACGATGGACGATCGAACAGTTCAACCGGATGTTCGGACAACTGACGGAAGAGCTACCGACCGAAGACCAGTGGTAGTAGCTGGAGACTTCAAATGCTTGGGCGGTCGAATGGGGCAGCCGCTCACGAACCCAAGGGGGAGCAGCCTTCTGGAGGCCCTAGCTAAGTTGAACGTCGATCTCGCCAATGACGGTACCACCACCACCTACCGAAAGGATGGTCGAGAGTCTATCATCGATGTCACTTTCTGCAGCCCAGGAATGATACGTGATATGAACTGGAGAGTATGCGAGGATTACACCCCAGCGACCACCAAGCCGATTCGGTACCGCTTTGGGCGCTGTTTGCAGATGGAATCGAGTGGAGCCCAGATATACGAGCGGAGGTGGACAACAGAGATTTTTAACAAGGACGTGTTCGTAGAAGCGATGAGCGTGAGAAATAACTTAGTAAACCTAAGCGCAGAGGAGTTGACTGCAGCCCTATCCGCGGGCGTGCGATGCAACTATGCCGAGGATGGGGAAACCTAGAACTGTCGACGACCAGCCTACTGGTGGAATTCGACGATCGGTGACCTACGCGCACATTGCTTCCAAGCTAGGAGGAGGATGCAGAGGGCTAGCAACAACGTCGAAAGAGAAGAAAGAAGATTGCCCTATAGGGCGGCAAGGGCCGCACTCAACAAGGCAATCAAGCTCAGCAAGAAAGCGTGCTGGAAGAGCTCTACCGCAATGCCAACGAAAACCCGTGGGCGGAATGCCTACAAAGTGGCATGGCAAAGATGAAAGGTCCAGCAATACCACCTGACAGATGTCCGGAGAAAATGAGGTTATTATCGAAACTCTTTTTCCCGACGCACGAGCCTACGGTCTGGCCACCTACACCGTACGATGAACAGGATGTACACGACGAAGAGACCCGTGTAACGAACCGAGGAACTGGTCGTGGTATCGAAAGCCTTACCAGTGAAGAAGGCACCGGGTCGGACGGGATTCCAAACTTGGCCCTTAAAACGGCAATCCAGGAGAATCCAGACATGTTCAGGACTACACTGCAAAAATGTATGGAGGACGGAAACTTTCCCGACATTTGGAAGCGACAAAAGTGTGCTGCTACCAAAGCCAGGTAAGCCGCCCGGCGATCCTTCTGCATATAGGCCGATATGCTTGTTGGATACTGTCGGAAAACTGTTGGAGAGAGTGATTCTTAACAGGCTTACGAAGTATACGGAGAACGAGAACGGTCTATCGAACATGCAGTATGGATTCCGGAAAGGTAGATCTACGATAGATGCCATCCGAATGGTAAGTGAAACCATGGAGACGGCACAGAAGCAGCAGAGGAGAGGGAACCGATATTGTGCGGTTGTCACTCTTGACGTTAAAACGCTTTCAACAAGCGCCAGCTGGGTAGCAATTGCCGACTCGTTGCACAGGTTGAGGGTGCCTAAGTATCTATGTCAGATTCCTGAAAAGCTATTTTCAGAACCGGACACTGATATATGAAACAGATGCCGGGATCAGAAATCTGTTGGTTACGGCGGGCGTTCCACAGGGATCCATCTGGGTCCCACCCTTTGGAATGTCATGTACGATGAAGTGCTGAAGCTGAACCTGCCCAGAGGAGTTCAAGATTGTCGGTTTTGCGGACGATGTAGTGCTTGTAGTGATCGGCGAATCACCGGGAAGAGGTTGGGAGGGTACTGCAACGGAGGCGATAGATGCCGTGGAAAATTGGATGCGAGAGAAGAAAGCTAGCGTTGGCCCATCAAAAGACTGAATTGGTTATGATCAGTAACCGGAAGGCAGTACAAAATGTGAGCATCATGGTCGGTGAGTGCATCATAAACTCGAAGCGAGAAGTGAAACACCTGGGCGTGATGTTGGACGAACCGTTTGAATTTCAACAGTCACGTCGACTACGTCTGCAATAAGGCGACAAAGGTGATATCGGCCTTATCCCGAATTATGCTAACAATTCTGCGATTACCAGTAAGCAAGAGGAGGCTACTGGCGAGCGTGTCAACGTCGATCAATCCGGTATGCAGCTCCAGCCGTGGTCGGCGGCACTGAAGACAGGACGAAATCGTGCCCAGTTTGAAACCGTACGTTTAGGCTGATGGCAATGCGTGGTAGCGAGTGCGTATCGAACGATATCATCGCACGCCGTGCACGTAAATAGCCGGAATGATTCCTATCTGCCTTCTACTGGAGGAGGATAGCGAGTGCTACAGGGATCGAGCCAACAGGGAGAGGCCGGAACAGAGCGAGAGCCAACACGCTTAGTAAATGGCAGCAGCATGGAACAACGCAGAGAAGGGCAGGTGGACTTTACCGACTGATTCCAAACGTGTCGATATGGACCACTAGAGCGCACGGCGAGATTAATTTTCAAACTGACGCAATTCCTGTCTGGTCATGGCTGCTTTAAGCAGTACTCTGCACAGGTTCGGCACGCAGGTCACCGTTGTGCCCTGAATGCCGAGACATAGAAGAAACACCCAGAGCACGTAGTCTTACTTGCCCACGGTTTGCACAGCAGCGAAGCGAAATGACTGCCATCGTCGGAGACGACGTGAAACGTGGAAAATATCGTCCTAAAGATGTGTAGTAATGAAGATAAGTGGAACGCGGTGAACCGATCTGTTGTTCAGATTATGTCAACACTACAGCGGACATGGCGAGAGGAGCAGCGTCAGATGACGTAGGCAGCCCTGCCGAACGAAGAAGGGCGCCGGACTGTTTTCGACACTCTAAAAGAGCGGGACGAAGGGAAAGTGATACTGCTCGGTTCCGGGAGATATTCCTTTGCCGGGGAACTCTCCGCCGGAGTAGGCTAAGATCCACCGCCGGGGACTAGCTGAGTAGACGCGACGTAGCAACCGGTCCGGGTCGTAGGAGCAACCAGTGAACCGGAAGTTTAGCCCTCCACCGGAATCGCTGGACTGAACTCCGGCACCCTACCGGTCGCCCGTAAAAAATTGAAGAGCAGCAGTAGCAGCAGCAGAAGAAGAATCGGGTCTCGGAAGAATTCCATCGCCAGGGAATTCTTCCGTCGGTGTAGGCTAGGTTCACCGCCGGGGACTAGTTGAGTAGACGTGTCATAGCGACGGTTGAGGGGTCGTCGGGGCACCAGTGAACCGGAAGCTAGGCTCCACCGGAATCGCTGGACTGACTTCGGACACCCTCCGGTCGGCTCGTATCGTAGAAGTAGAAGAATCGGTGTCGGGAGAAATTCCACCGCGGGGAACTCTCCGTCGGTGTAGATTAGGTCCACCGTCGGGGACTGGTCGAGTAGAATACGTCGGAACGCTGGTATTGAATAGTCGGGGCGCCTACGAACCGGAAGTTATGCTCAACCGGAATCGTTGGACCGACCTCGGCATCTTACCAGCTGAAACTATGGAAAGGAGATGGTCGCCGTAACCGTACGAGTGCGGGCTTTTGTATGAGCTCAGAGTGGTGCACAAACTGGAGCCGAAGGGCTCAGAATGTTGCATGTAGGTACTAACAAATTGACGGGTCGCATAAGGGCGAAATAGGTATTAACAAATTACTAACGAGTGGAGCCGAAGGGCTCAGCATGAGGCACGTCGTTGAACGGTTTTAAAACTGCTAACAGGAGCCGAAGGGCTCAGGAGCCAAAGGGCTCAGGAGCCGAAGGGCTCAGCATGTAGAATAACAAATTGAAGTGGTGCGCTCAGCACGTTGTCCTCCCCTTCGAAGTAATACCGGAAGGTAGTTCCGGAGGGTGATGGTGATGGTACTAAACCTAGGAGAGTGTTTTTAGTGGGGAAGGCACTAAGTGGATCCCACACCGCGCCAAAAATTACACTGGCATGAGCATGAACATATACAGGCCAGTCTATGAAGATTTTTAAACTCCTAGTTGCATGAAAAAAAAAAAAAAAAAAAAAAAAAAACACACACACACACACACACACACACACACACACACACACACACACACACACAAAGCCTCTTCAAGGGCCGGAAGAGAGGTGAGGCGCTTATAGTCAAGGCAAGCGATGACTCGTTACGAGAAGGTTCTCCCGTGCAATGCGGACAAACCCGGAGCTCGAACAGCTGGGTGCAGACGTGCGGAAAGTCAGGCGCCACCCGCACCGGAGATATGAATCCCTGGAGCTAAAACGAGACCCGATGGCCAGCAGCTCTTCCTACAAGAGCTCGCCGAGAAAGCCATGGGTAATACGGTAGAAGTGAGAGCCGTGTGTCCGGAGGCAGTCCTTGAATGCAAGAACTTGGACGCAATCTCTACGGACGACGATGTAAGGGTTGCCATGAAAGAGCAGTGCATGCTAGGAGAAGTGGCAGATGCAGATCCGCATAAGGAAGGGGCCATCAGCAAGAAAGCCTGTCTGGAGGAGCTCTGTCGCAACGCCAATTCAACCCGTGGGGTGACGCCTACAGAGTTGCAATGGCGAAGTTGAAGGGCCCAGCTGTACCACCCGATAGGTGTCCGGAGAAGATGAAGACCATCATTGAAGCGCTATTCCCCCGGCACGAACCGACGAGCTGGCCGTCCACACCTTACGGAGCTCAGGATAACGACGAAGAAGAAGCCCAGGTAACGAATGATGAGCTGATCGCGGTGGCGAAAGCCTTAAAAACCAGGAAGGCTCCGGGACCAGACGGTATCCCCAACGTAGCTCTGCAAGCAGCAATCCAAGAAAACCCAGATATGTTCAGGATCGTACTGCAAAAATGTATCGAGGAGGGTAACTTCCCCGACATCTGGAAGCGACAAAAGCTGGTGCTGCTGCCTAAACCAGGCAAGCCTCCTGGAGATCCTTCAGCATATAGACCGATATGTCTGCTGGACACAGTTGGCAAAGTGCTGGAGCGAGTAATCCTAAACAGGCTTACGAAATACACGGAGGGAGAAAACGGCCTGTGTGACATGCAGTTCGGCTTTCGGAAAGGTAGATCAACCGTTGATGCCATCCGAACGGTCGTGGAAGCTATGGATACGGCGCGGAAGCAAAAGAGGAGAGGAAATCGGTACTGCGGTGTGGTCACTCTAGACGTAAAAAATGCCTTCAACAGTGCCAGTTGGGCTGCGATCGCCGAATCGCTGCACAGATTGGAGGTCCCCGAGTATCTTTGTAAGATTTTGAGGAGCTACTTTCAAAATCGTACACTGATCTACGAAACAGACGCTGGGAAAAGGTGCACGACAGTCACAGCGGGCGTCCCACAGGGTTCTATTCTTGGCCCGACTCTCTGGAACGCTATGTATGATGGAGTGTTGAAGCTGAGCTTCCCCCGGGGTGTGAAGATCGTCGGCTTCGCGGATGACGTGGTGCTCGTAGTCATCGGCGAATCACTAGAGGAAGTAGAGATACTTGCTACCGAAGCAGTAGACGCCGTGGAAGAATGGATGCGAGGGAAGAAGCTTGTGTTAGCCCATCACAAAACCGAAGTTGTGATGATAAGCAACCGAAAGGCAGTGCAGAAGGCGAGAATCTCGGTTGGACAGTGTACCATCGACTCAAAGCGGGAAGTCAGACACCTGGGAGTGATGATCGATGATCGGCTGAGCTTCAACAGCCATGTCGATTATGCATGTGAGAGGGCCGTGAAGGTGATATCAGCTCTATCCCGGATCATGCCCAACAACTCAGCGATCAGCAGCAGCAAGAAGCGACTACTGGCGAGCGTGTCGACGTCGGTACTCAGATACGCTGGTCCCGTGTGGGTGACAGCACTGCAGACGAAGAGGAACCGCTCCCGGCTGAACAGTACGTTCAGACTGATGGCCATGCGTGTGGCGAGCGCGTATCGTACGATATCATCTGAGGCAGCCTGTGTGATTGCAGGATTGATCCCTATAAGCCTTCAACTCGAAGAGGACAGCGAGTGCTACAGGGACCGACGCACGCGGGGAATTCGGAAAAGAGCCCGGGATGAAACCATGAGGAAATGGCAACAGCAATGGGATAGCGCTGAGAACGGTAGATGGACCCACCGTCTAATTCCGTGCCTGTCGACGTGGGTAAACAGAAAACACGGAGAAGTGAATTTCCACTTGACGCAGTTTTTGTCTGGCCATGGCTGTTTCAAGAAATACCTCAATAGGTTTGGACACGCAAGATCGCCGTTATGCACCGGGTGCGGCGATGTTGACGAAACCCCTGAGCACGTGGTCTTCGAATGTCCGCGCTTCGAGCATGAGCGAGCCGAGATGACATCCGTCGTCGGCAATGACGTTAATGTGCACAATATCGTCCAACGAATGTGTGCCGACGAAGAGAAATGGGACGCGGTAAACAGAACTATCGTTCAGATGATGTCTCTTTTACAACGAAGATGGCGAGAGGAGCAGCGGCACTCTACACAGCGGACAGCACATGGCTCTGAATCGTTGGGGCAGCCGGAATCGTCGGACCGACCTTGGCGCTTGACAAGTCAGCCTGTTGAAGAGAGCATATGAAGGAGACCAACGGGCGCGACCGGAGTAGGCTAGATCCTCCGCCGGGGACTAGACCGAGTAGAGCGGGCGTAGCGTAATATCGGTAATAAGTCGTCAAGGCGCCTGCAAACCGGAAGTCATCCTCCAACCGGAATTGCAGGACCGACCTCGGCACTTACCGACCAACATCGCGTCGGAGTAGGCTATGTCCTTCCGCCGGGGACTAGCCGAGAAGATCGCGAAACAGCTCCGGCAAATGGTAGTCGGGGCGCCTGTGAACCGGAAGTTTCCCACCACCGGAATCGCAGGACCGACCTCGGCATCAGCCCGGTCAGCTTCGGAGTAGGTTAAGTTCACCGTCGGGGACTAACTGAGTAGAACGCGTAGTTGCACCGGCAAATGGTCGTCGGGGCGCCTGTGAACCGGAAGTTTCCCTCCACCGGAATCGCAGAACCGACCTCGGCATCAGCCCGGAAAGCATCGGTTCGGGAGATCTTCCGCCGTCGGGGAAATCTTCGTCGGAGTAGGATAGATCCACCGTCGGGGACTATTCTGAGTAGTCCGTAGCGAGTCACCGGCTTAAGTCGTCGGGGCACCAGTGAACCGGAAGCCATCCTCCAACCGGAATCGCTGGATCGACCTCGGCACTTCACCGGTCAGCAGCAGTGATGCGGGAACAAACGCGTAACGTTATCGGTTTCGGGAGACATTCCTACGTTAGGAACTCTCCGCTGGAGTAGGCTAGCTCCACCGTCGGGGACTATGCCGAGTAGCGATCGTGACAACCACCAGTTTTGGGTCGTCGGGGCGCCAGTGAACCGGAAGCTACCCTCCAACCGGAATCGCTGGACCGACCTCGGCATCCAACTGGTCCAACCTGGAGAACTCGAGAATCGGCGGATTAACAGCAGGCGCAACAGTTGCGCAGGGCTCTGGCGAGATGTCAGCCCCAAACACGTCGCAGCAGAGCAACGAAGCGTAGCAATGACAGAAGCGGTAGTAGAAACATGGCCCTGGCGCGATGCCAGCAGTACGAAGAGAGCAAGGGAAGTACAGGAGCGTAAGAAGGAGCAGTGCAGTGCTTAGCACAATAGCCTCCCCCATGAAGTAATGCCAAGAGGCAGTTCCGGGGGGAATGGCTCGTGGGCGAAGGTGGACTTTAGTCGGTATAAAGGAGTCCGACACTCTGGCGCACGATGGACGAATTCGATATGACTAGCCTCCATATCGAACGTGTAACGCTGGGTTAGTTCGTAAATGTAATTTACCACCTTCTAAAACTAAAAAAAAAAAAAAAAAAAAAAAAAAAAAAAAAAAAAAAAAAAAAAAAAAAAAAAAAAAAAAAAAAAAAAAAAACACATACACACACACATACACACACACATACACACATATCACGTATCATTCCTGGGCTGCAGAAAGTGACATCGATGATAGACTCTCGACCATCCTTACGGTAGGTGGTGGTGGTACCGTCATTGGCGAGATCGACGTTCAACTTAGCTAGGGCCTCCAGAAGGCTGCTCCCCCTTGGGTTCGTGAAGCGGCTGCCCCATTCGACCGCCCAAGCATTGAAGTCTCCAGCTACTACCACTGGTCTTCGGTCGGTTAGCTCTTCCGTCAGTTTGTCCAACATCCGGTTGAACTGTTCGATCGTCCATCGTGGAGGTGCATAACAACTACAGATGAAGACACCGTTGATTTTGGCTATAACGAATCCTTCATCTGCGCAGTGCACCACTTCTTGAATGGGGTATTTTCCCACTGTCCATATCGCTGCAGTTTTGGTTCCGTCTGATATCCAGTTTCCATCTCCGGGTGGAATTTGGTATGGCTCCGAAATTATCGCAACATCGCATCTATGTTCCGCAACAGATTGCCGCAGAAGATGTTGTGCCGTATCACAGTGGTTGAGGTTGATTTGCACTACCTCCACTGGGACTTCGTTGCTCTCGCTCGTTTGGAGGCTGGGCATCTGCTACCGCCTGTAGGGTGTTCGTTATCCCCCCGTAGCAGCGCAAATTAGGCATTTCGGAGGCTTCGAGCAATCCTTTGCCTTGTGACCTTCCTCGCCACACCTTCTGCATAGTTTGCTCCTATCCGGCCCTTGGCAATTCCGTGCGAAGTGACCAAAGCCCAGACACTTGAAGCACACGTCCGGTTGCTGGGAAACGCTCAGCGGGCACACAGACCAGCCCACACATACTTTCTCCACTCTCAACGCTTTATTAGCTGCATCTACTGGCAGCTTAATTGATGCTACCTTCGTGCCATCAGGCCCATTCCTGATACGGATGGTCATCTGGACCTCTCCTAGCTCGCATTGCTCCTTCAGGGCTAATTTTACTTCCTCCTCCGTGGTAATCTCGTCCAGATCTTTACACAGGAGAGTCGCTTCCGGGCACAAGGCTCTTACTTCCACCTTGTTTCCGAGAGCTTTCTCGGTAAGCTCCTTGTACGAGATGCTGCCTGCCTTGGGATCTCTTTTCAGCTCAAAGAGCATCTCTCCATTACGAGTGCGCCTGACCTTTTGCACGTCTTCCCCTAGCTCCTTAAGATCCGGGTTCATCCGCATAGCGCGTAGAACTTCGGCGTACGAGTCGTCACTCGCTTTGACGATGAGAGCCTCGCTCTTATTCCTCGTCCTGACGACCTTACGTTTTTCGGGCGGTTTTTTCTTGCTCGCTTTCTCCTTCTTTCTATTCTTTTTGCCAACGACCTGCCATTCAGTGTGGCTGTTTACCACGTCGGTTGCTTCTGGTGGTGGTTTAGCTCCAGTGACACGGACATCCTTGTGTCTCTTGGGACCACCTGGTCTGACATCTCCAGGCGATGCCCTTGGCCTCTTCGGTGTAAAGAAGGGCGTGGACTGCACCCCTGGGGGATACTTCTCGCCGCGCTGACCTCCCTCGTAGCTGTGTCGGCTTCTGCCCTTCGCATTTCCGCTGCGCGACATGCCTCTAAGGCAGTTTTAACCGCTAACAACTCCTTCTCCCCTGCTTCTGCTCTCTGCACTACGTTTTTCCACTCCTTTACAGCTGAACCAAGAGCGCCTTGGAGCTTAATCACCAACGCCTTGATGTCTTTGTGCACGTTACTTCTCTTATCCACATACTCGTGCAGCTCGTCCACCAACTTTTTCGCTGTCTCTACCCTCGGTTGTTGTGGTGGTTTCGTCCACACGCTATACTGCTGCTGACCCTGCTGCTGAGCCTGCTGCTCGTTCGTGGGCTGCTTTTGCACCTGCTGGGTTTGCGGCGGCGGTGTCCTCACCAATCCACTCTTGACAAACGGATTTGTCACTTCTTCCTCAACTTCAATTACGCTTACTTCCATTCTTCAGGGTCCCCCCTCCAAGCCGCTATCTCCATCCGCCGTACGTAGTCGCCTTCACGATCCCATGGTTATCTGTACCTGCAAGCAACTATACCTGCAAGCATTGAGGCCATGCGAGGGTTGACACGGACCCTTATGGGGGCCGGGTACAGTGCCAGATCGGCGTAGATCGGGAATGTTCCATCCGAACCTACGTACTCATCAGAACTGATGGACAGATTTCGAACGTATCCGGAGGCCTGCCAAGGTTTTAACGGGACGGAGGCAATCGAACCATGAGCCCACTCGCCGTTTCAGGTCGGTGTCACCCTTCCTTAATCAGGGAGCAGAATGGCCCGACTGTCAGCCCAATAACGCCATCCAATCCGTGATCCGTAGCTTGTCCGTTGTTGAACGCCTTCACCAGTATACCATAATCAGGATGTTACTGGCATCGATCCTGATGTGCCGGTTGGCACTCCAATGGTTGGGCTATGGCACTTTGAAAGCGGTGCCAGGCCGCTTGTACGGAGTTGCTTGCGGATATGTGGCTTTTTGCAGAGATCCAACAGAGCCCACTGTTGAACCCCCACCACATCCTAGGCATCCTCTGCTTGAGCTAACTGGGAGGAGCTCGGTCACTTCTCGAGAGAAGTGCCAAAAGGTGGTAATCCATACGGATGCATGGAGTTTTTTCGCTTAAGAAATGCTTCCTAAGCTCCCACCCGACTCGCAGAGGGGGGGTTCGTCAAGCCCCTGGACTCCTGTCCCTGCTGCCCATGAACCGGAATCGTTGGACCGACCTCGGCATCTTACCAGCTGAACTATGGAAAGGAGATAGTCGCCGTAACCGTACGAGTGCGGGCTTTGTATGAGCTCAGAGTGGTGCACAAACTGGAGCCGAAGGGCTCAGAATGTTGCATGTAGGTGGAAAACGAAACGTTTTAACGAAGAGCTTTTCGTGGAAGCCCTCAGAAGAGAAGAGCAGGTTCTGAACTTGAGATCGGAGGAGTTAACGGCTGCGATGGTACGAGCATGCGACATTGCCATGCCACGGAAGGTCGAGCCGAAATACAGACGTCGTCCGGTATACTGGTGGAATGAGACACTTGGCAACCTCCGCAAAAGATGTCTCCAAGCCAGGAGACGGATGCAAAGAGCCAAAACTGATGGTGAGAGGGAAGAGCGAAGAGTAACATTGAGGGCGGCGAAAGCCGATCTGAAAAGAGAAATTTCGCTGAGCAAGAGAACGTGCTTCAAGGAGTTGTGTCGCGATGCCAATGCAAATCCGTGGGGAGATGCATACAGGGTGGCGATGGCCAAGATCAGTGGTCCAGCCGTACCCGCTGAAACATGCCCAGAGAAGTTGCAGATTATCGTCGACGGGTTGTTCCCACAACACGCGCCAACGGTCTGGCCACCGACACCGTATGGCCAGGAAGGTGAAGAAAGAGCAATCATTACCAATGAGGAGCTCATAGAGGCGGCCAAGAAAATGAAGCCGAAGAAAGCGCCTGGCCCTGATGGTATCCCCAACGTAGCGTTGAAAGCTGCTATCACGGCCAACCCAGATATGTTCCGGACATCACTCCAGATCTGCTTAGATGAGGGACATTTCCCAGCACAGTGGAAAAGGCAAAAACTGGTTCTGCTACCGAAACCGGGTAAGCCCCCCGGTGAACCAGGCTCGTTTCGGCCGATATGTTTGCTTGACACACTCGGAAAGCTGTTGGAGAGGATCATCCTCAATAGACTGATGGCGTTCACTGAGGGAGAGCGTGGACTGTCGGAGTGGCAGTATGGATTCCGGAAAGGAAAGTCAACGGTAGATGCCATCAAAACAATGATTGACACAGCCGACAAAGCAAGGACAAAAAAACGTAGAGGTAACCGTTACTGTGCTGTCGTGACGATAGATGTGAGAAACGCCTTTAACAGTGCAAGCTGGGAAGCCATTGCTGTGGCGTTACATAAAATGAAGGTTCCGGATTATCTGTGCAAGATACTAGGAAGCTACTTTGAAAACCGGGTCTTGAGCTACAGCACTAGCGAAGGACAGAAGACGAGGTCGGTAAATGCGGGAGTTCCACAGGGCTCTATCCTGGGTCCAACGTTGTGGAATGCTATGTACGACGGAGTGCTGACGCTTAGGCTGCCAACAGGCGTCAAAATCGTTGGATTTGCAGACGACATCACGCTTGTGGTCATTGGTGACTCACTGGAAAGGGTGGAGGTTCTCGCTACAGAAACAGTGGACGCAGTCGAAAACTGGATGTACGAGAAGAAACTGGTGATAGCCCACCAAAAAACGGAGCTGTTGCTTATCAGCAATCGAAAAGTGGTGCAGAAGGCTGAGATTACAGTGGGAGAACACACCATAGCCTCAAAGCGGGAGCTAAAACACCTCGGCGTAATGATCGACGATCGGCTGAACTTCAACTGCCATGTCGTATGGTCTGCGGTGCTGACGTAACCGTAGACAACGTAGTGGATAGAATGTGTAGCGATGAGGTGATGTGGAACGCGGTGAACATGGCGGTGACGAAAATAATGTCATTGCTTCAGCGGAAGTGGAGGGAGGAACAAGCCGGTGAACCGGAAGTCAGTCTCCAACCGGAATCGCCGAACCGACCTCGGCACCCAACCGGTAGGTAAGCTTGATCCACCGTCGGGGACAAGACCGAGTAGATCGTGGAAAAGCCCCGGAAATTGTAGGCTTCGTGGCCGTGCGGTTAGCGGCGTCAGTCGTTTAGGCATATTGTGCCATGAAGTGTGGGTTCGATTCCCACTCCAGTCGGTGGAAACTTTTCGTCAAACGAAAAATTCATCATTGGGCTACTGGGTGTTTCGTGTTGTCCGTTGCCTAATGTTTGTGATTGTTCAGTCTGTGCAGCCTTGAGCTGAAGACGGTGTAAATTGTCTTGCCAAATTGGTCGTCAGGGCACCTGTGAACCGGAAGTCATCCACCAACCGGAATCGCAGGATCGACCTTGGCACCTATCCGGGCAGCATCGGTACCGGAAGAACTTCCACCTCCGGGGAAGTCTTCGTCGGGGTAGGGTAGATTCACCGCCGGGGACTATCCGAATAGTGCGCGAGAACCTGGAGTGCTAAATGGCATGCGTCCAGCACCGAGAGAACTTCCTTCGTCAGGGAGTTTCTGGCACCCATGGTATCGTGAGCCGAATGGCTGAATATGGCATGTTTAGCTAACAAATTATTAATGGGAGCCGAAGGGCTCAGCATGGCATGGATTAGGAACTAACAAATTAATGATGGAGCCGAAGGGCTTAATGAAGGGTGCGCGTAGCATGTGTCGCCTCTTCTTCGAAGTAATACCGCAAGGTGGTGCCGGAGAAGAATTCTTTACGGTGACGGTGTACCTAGGAGACTGTTTTTTAGTGGGTAGGCGCCCCATTGCGAATCCCACACAGTGCCAAACCATACACTGTGGCATGAGCATGAACAAATACAGGCCAGTCTTGAGAAGATTTTTTAACTCCTAGAGATGCATGAAAAAAAAAAAAAAAAAAAAAAAACACACGGACATGTGCTCAGTTCGTCGAGCTCTATCGATTGGTATATGAGACTTGGCCCTCCGGGCCTCGGATCAAAAGTCGGTTTTTCAAGCGATCTTTATACCCTTCTTATGGTTGTAAGAAGGGTAAAAAGAGGAATTTTAGAGATTTTTTTGGATAAAATCGATTTTTATCTCTGTAACTTTACGTTCGATTGCAGCATGTTTATGAATGATGTCAAAGCTTTCAATCGATGGAAAAAGAGCTCAAATCGGATCAAAAATAGCTGAGAAATTGATCAAAATGTAAAAAATTGAATATTCTAAAATAAACTTATTTATTTCCAGTACTTTACAAAATTCTTCTATTGATATCTCTGTAACAAATAATCCGATTTCAATGAAAATTTGAAGGGTTATGAATGAATGTTAGAGCTTCCATAAGTCGATAAAAGAACTTGAATCGGTTCAAAAATGGCTGAGAAATTGATCAAAATGCAAACAGTTGAAAGTAATAAAATATGCTTTTTCTAGTACTTCACGATACTGTTTGAATCATAACTCTGTAACGAAATGTCCGATCGCAATGAAATTCAATAGCGTTCTATGGGAATGTTGTAGCTTTCATTTAGAGCTAAAAGTGTTTAAATCGGTTGACAAACAGCTGAGATAATTGAGTGACATTTTTTGTAACACACACACACATACACACACACATACACACACACATACACACACACATACACACACACGGACATGTGCGGGTTGCAAAATGGTGAGTCGACAACCAGGAAGGAGCGTCCAACATAGCTCTGGTCCTCACAAGCCCCTACCTCACGCTTCCACGGGTCTAACGATGACAAAGACCGCCAGCTAAGGGTTGCGTACTTAGCTGGTAGTGCAACCTGGGCACTGTTGTCCTTCTGACATCAGCTAGAGTGAGGAGGTGCCAGGTGGAAGCTTGGGATTTTTACCCTTTCCAAGCGAAACTCATACATACAGCCGTATGGAATACCACCTTTGGTACTTCCTTCGGGAGGTGGCTGAGCGTCTGGTCCATCTGACCAGGGGCTCAAGCATGGTCTACCTAGGATGTGGCGGGGGTTCATCAGTGGGCTCTGGTGAATCTCTACAAAAAACCACATATCTGTAAGTAACCCTGAACAAGCGACCTGGTACCGCTTTCAAAGTGCCTTAGCCCAACCATTGGAGTGCCAACCGGCACATTAGGATCGATGCCAGTAAGATCCTAATTACGGCATACTGGCTGCAAGGACAAGGACAAGGTCAAGGACTGTATCAACACGACGTTATAGAGCTGACAATCGCTCTATTCCACTTCCTTAGTAAGAATGGGTGACACTATTCTGAAACGGCAGGTGGGCTAATGGAACGGTTGCCCCCGTCCCGTTAAAACCGTGGCAGGCCTCCTAGTACGTTCAAAGCTCGCCACCTTAGCTGGTGGAAGTAGGCTCAGATGGATATTCCTGACTAGCGTCGATCTGGCTCTGAACCCGGTACCCCATGAAGGACCGTGTCAGCCCTCGCGTGGACCTCACTGCAAGCAAAGGTACCCATGGGATCACAAGGACGACTACTTACGACGGGTGGAGATAGCGGCTTGGAGGGGGGACCCTTAAGCATGGAAGTTAACAACATCAACGTAGGTGAAACAGCGAATCCGTTCGCAAAAAGTGGCTTGCCGAGGTCGCCACCGAAGCAATGCCAACAGCAGGAGCTGGAACAGCAGCAGCTGGAACACCAGCAGAGCGAAGATGAACTGCACGAGCAGCGAACACGTGAACAGGAGCGGCGGGATAAGTCGCAAAGTGAGCAGGAGCAGCGTGAGAGACAGCAGCAACATCAGCTGCAAAGTGCGTGGAAGTTACCCCCGAGGCAATCGAAGGTGGAAGCGGCGAAAACCGTCGTAGATGAGCTTCGGGAATTCGTCGATAAGAGGCACAACGTGCACAAAGACATTAAGGACCTCGTGGCAAGGATTCAAGGAACCCTCGGATCCGCCGTCAAGGACTGGAGGAAAGTGATGCAGAGGATTGAAGCTGTTGAAACCGAGTTAGCGGCGACCAAAAAGGCCCTGGCAGCTGCGGTAGTGCAGCCGGAAAAAACCGGCATAGCCCCTCGGAAAGACAGCAAGGGGAAAGAAAGGTCAGCGGGAATAGGAACTACGCCAAGTTTCACCCCCAAAAGACATAGGTCGTCACCAGGAGACGAAAGACAGGCTGTATCCAAGAAGCCGAAAAACGTAAATCCAAAACCGGCGGATGAAGTGCTCAGAGGGGGACCTGGCGATATCCCATGGCAAGAGGTCCGGAACAAGAAGAAGAGAGGCAAACAGGAGAGTGCCAGAAAGCAAAGGCCAATCAGGAAGAAGGCAAAATGCGAAGCTGTTGTCGTCAAAACTAGCGAGGACACTTATGCTGAAGTCTTGCGGGCCATGAGGACGGACCCTCAACTAAAGGAGTTTAGTGCCGACGTTCAGAAGATCAGACGCACCCAGACGGGAGACATGCTCATCGAGCTAAAAAAAGACTCGGTGAACAAAAGCTCGACATACAAAGAGCTAACCGAGAGAGTCATGGGCGAAAAGGTGCAGGTGAAAGCCATGTGCCCTGAAGTGACACTCCAATTGCGGGATCTGGATTGGATCACCACCGAAGAGGAAGTGAGGACCGCCATAAAGGAGCAGTGCGATCTGGAAACGGTGCAGATGACAGTACGGCTAAGAAGAGCACCGCTTGGTACACAGGCGGCGTCCATAAAGCTCCCAGTAGACGCAGCCAACAAAGCGCTGGAAGTCGGGAAAATTCGAGTCGGTTGTTCAGTATGTCCACTGAAGATCTCCCAGAGACCGGAGGGATGCTACAGGTGCCTGGAATACGGCCACCTGGCACGGAACTGCGAAGGACCAGACAGAAGTAAGCTCTGTAGATGGTGTGGCGACGAAGGTCACAAGGCGCAAGATTGCAACAATAAGCAAAGGTGCCTGATCTGCAAGGACAAAAGTCGCAACAGACACGCGACGGGAGGCCCTAAGTGTCCGGCCTTCAAGCAAGCGAGAAATTCTAAACCGCAGTGGAGGTAACTCAGCTAAACCTCAACCACTGTGACACAGCGCAACAGCTGCTGTGGAAGTCCGTATCGGAATCGAAGTGCGACGTAGCTATCCTTGCCGAGCCGTATCGAGTACCAGCTGGAAACGGTAACTGGATCGCTGATAAGGCGAAGACAGCGGCAATCTGGACGATGGGGAGGTATCCTATCCAGGAAATAGTGTTCCAGGCGGACGAAGGCTTCGTTATTGCAAAGCTTAACGATGTGTACGTGTGTAGCTGCTACGCACCCCCCCGCTGGACATTTTTTATTTTTTTTTAATACCCTCCACTGACCCCCATACCAAAAAGCTCACACTGAGCTCCCTGGTAATGGACACTTACAAAAATAGAAAAACTAATAATAAATTACAAAACGCGGAGATAAGGAAAAACAACAATAGCAAAATGAAATCCCAGTGGAACTTTGTTCCTTTGAAGGGATTTACTGAATGAACAACTAAATTTAAATCTGAAATAAGTTAACTAGTGATAGGTTTTGTGGTTTAAACGAATAAACTAAACTAAAAACTAAACATGCAGGGAAAAACCAGCAGAAGCCAGAAAAAACCTACATAAACAAAAGGTTAACACGATCAAAGAATATACTCATTTACATTCCTCAATATGTACTGTTTTAACTTGCTTTTAAATAGTATGATACTTGAAATTGACTTTAAGTCGGAAGGAAGTCCGTTATACTTCAATGGCCCGTAATTTTTGATACGCACAAGACCCATGTTCGTGCATGCATTGCTTCTCAATAGTTCATTTGCTTGTCTAGTATGTTGTATGGTGACTCTGGTCGGAAAAACAATATTGTGGTGAAAACTACGATTGCACAAGATATTATGTACAAACATGATAGTTTGTGTATCCCGCAAACCAAGAATGGGTATAATTGTATGCTGTAGTCTAGTATAAAGTGAAACTGTCGAATATAATGGTGGTAAATTAAAGATTACTTTTACACATCTGTTCTGCAGTGTTTGAACTTTTTTAAGTTTCGATTTTGCAGCATGACCCCAAACGATAATTAAATATTGAATTATAGAGTGGATACACGCATAATAAAATCGCAGAAGTGCTTCATTGGGTACAAATGAGCGAACTTTTTTCATAATACCGCATAACGAAGAGACTTTATTTGAAACATGCTTTATATGTGCGTCCCAGGAAAGGGTCGAATCTAAGTACAACCCTAAATATTTGAAAGAAAACACTTTTTCAATTTGTAAATTTTCAACGTACGGATCAGAGTGTTGCAGTATTTTTTTCCGAGACGAGTGGAAGATCATATATTTAGTCTTTGTGAGGTTCAAAGAGAGATGATTGCCGTTAAAATAATGCAAGAGGCTTACAAGGTCTGATTCAATATCTTCAACTATTGATGATATATTGGAGTGAGGATAGAACAATGCCGTATCGTCTGCAAAGAGCCTTGGTGTTCCACGTAGTTTCAGATTACCCAAGTCATTTACGAACATCAAAAATAATAGAGGGCCAATGTTGCTCCCCTGTGGCACTCCTATGTCAATAGAGCATAAACTACTACGGGTACCATTAAGCGCTACGTACTGCTTACGATCTGACAGATAACTTTTTATTAGGTCATTGGCCACTCCTCTTATTCCATATCGATCAAGTTTTTTAAGTAAAATGCCGTGATCGATAGTGTCGAAAGCCTTCTTCAAATCAATGAATAAGCCCCCCACAATCTTTTTGCGGTCTATTTCGCAATACAGATCATCTAAAAGCTCGAGGATTGCAGTTGATGTACCACAACCTTCCCGGAATCCATACTGGAATTTATAAAAAACGTTGTTAGCGGTCAAAAAGTTTACAAGCCGACTCGTTAAAAGTTTTTCGAAGATTTTGTTCAAAACTGTGAGGGTTGAGATTGGCCGATAGTTTGAAGGGTCGTAAGCGTCACCAGTCTTGAAAACTGGCGTTACTTTAGCAATTTTTAAAACATTTGGGTACACACCGGTTGCTATTATTTTATTAAAAAGTTTTGCAATAATCTCTGAGAAAGGGCCCATATTAGCTTTGATCAGATCAGCGGAAATATTATCGTGTCCTCTACTTTTTTTAACATCTAGGTGACTTATTAGGATACTTACTTCACTTACGTTAGTGGGACGCAGAAATATAGAGTTATTGACAGTTTTAACATGTTTCAAAACATCGAAATTATTTTTAGGAAGTTTATTAGCCAGATTGTGTCCGATGTTAGCAAAGTAGGTGTTAAAAATTTCAACAACATCTCTATCAGAGTGTACAGTTTCACCGTCAATTTTTAATTTGATTTGTTCTCTGACTTTTGAACGACCAAATATTTGATTCATTTTTTTCCACACATTGGAGTGATTAGAACTCTTAAGAATATTTTCATAATATTCCCGTTTACAGCGAGTTTTTGCAGCTTTCACTTTTTTTGAAACGTGTGTCAACATTTCCTTGACCTGAGCGTTATTGGGATCCTTTTTGGATTTCGCAAGGTAATTGTTTTTGATTTGCATCAATCGCCAGAGACTGTAAGTCATCCATGGACAATGATCGTTTTTAACTCGGACCGTTTTTGTGACAGATCTCGTGCACTCGGTTAAAAGTCTATTGTGGGTTTCGATAAGAGATTTCAACGAAGCTTCAACATCTTCGGTGACTTGGAAGTCAGTCAAAAAAAGGGAAAATTTGTGTTGCAATGTAGCACGATCTACTATACTCATACTCAATTCTTGTTGTTTCTTTTCATTACTTAGAGGTATGGACGAAAAAATAGGAAGATGGTCACTTAAATCGTTAAATATAGTATGATTTTGGAGCTTTGCAGCAAGATCAATGGGACAAATAAAATGATCTAATATATTATTGCTGGCAGGACGAGTTGCAAAAGTATTGGTGCACACGTATCCGTAGGATTCTAATAGGTTTTTGTACCTAGTTACCACATTATTGTGCTGTAAATTAATGGGTACATTCACGTCACCAACTATAAGAATCGGTTTTGACGGAGAAGCGTGTGTTAGCCAGCCTTCCATAAGATTCTGGAACTCAGCGTAGTCAAACGAAGGTGGACGGTAGATGCCGATAACATTATAAAATTGGCCATTAGGTTTTACTTCTAGATGAACGTAATGCAATCCTTCAATAGATTTAATATTTATCAATTTATAATCTAGAGAGTTCCTTATGAAAACCGCTAGCCCACCAGAGGAGCTTTCGTGGCAAGAAAATACAGCACGATATCCAGGAAGATTATAAATATGACTGTTTTCTTTCTTAATCCAAGTCTCGCCAACAACAACAACATCAATGTTCATTCTACATTCAGTTACAAAATAAACCAATTCATCAAACTTTTCAAAATCGTTTATCCCTCTAACATTCCACTGGACTACATTGAAGCTATTTTCAACAACGTTTTCACATTTTTGATTGAAATCAAACAAACTTTCATGGTACTTGTTTTGAATCATTATAGTTGTTAAATCCATTTTTAAAGTTATATAGAAAAAACTTGAAATATACTACCGCATTGGCATTAACCACTGCGTACAAAGTGACACATAACGCGATCAAGATCCACTCTATTCTTTACCAATTCTGGTTTGCTATCATTATCTCTTTTAACCAATATGGTGCCACCTCTACCTGCCCAAACGTACCGAACACCCATAATTTCTTGAGATTCTCTAAGCTTTTTCAGCAAATCCAAGGATAATGGAGACAACTCATCGCGCAACGTCACGCTTGTAGCTTTTCCATTAACCTTCAATTTATCATCAATCACGGTAGAATACAATTTCCCATATTGCTTCTTTTTATTGAAGACCATCTCTTTTGATTTTTTGTTGTTGAACACAATCCTGATAGGGACCATGGTACCACTACGTCCATTACTAAACAGTCGCTCAGCAGATTTGATATGATCACTGTTCCCTTGCAGCCCAACGGAGACAAGTAGCTTTTCAACTAATCTGGGTACATTTTCTTCTGTCGCTGTTGGAACACCCCACAATATCGCATTACTATCCAGCGCTACCTTATCAGCCTTGTCAGCATTACATTCAAGTGTGTAAACCATTTCCCGTAAATCAGATTGCGATTTCTTCAATGTTTCTATTTCGGCCACTAATCTATCGTTCTCACATTTGAGACGATTAAATTCAATGACAATGTCATCAAACTTTGTGGACAAAAATTCCTGGGATTTTTCGATAGCATAAATAATCTGTTTGACCTCAGTTGTAACTGTTCTCATTTCCTTAGCAACGGAGGCTGAGATCGTTGCTCTCATTTCTGAAGCTAAAGAAGACACCATGGATTTATTATTGTTTTGCATCATAACAATCCGTTGGTAGATTGCAGAACATTGAGAGGAGCAGAAGTAATCAGTATTTCTCATTCGACGCACGGCACTAGGAGCGATATTTTTGCATTTGAAGTGGACACTCGTGAAGCAATACATGCACGTTAACAATGTTGAGCTATCGGACTCTCTTTTTTGACAAACATTACAGACAAATTCATCTTTGTTCATTTTTGCAGCTCACGAGAAGCTAACTGGAGTAAAAGTTGTTGAATGAGAAAGGGAAGTAAATAAACAAGTATTCTCTGAAGCAACACACACTACTACTAGTTTAAAAAAGCCACAACAAAATCTTCAATGATCAATGGCAATGAAGTACTAGAATAACAGCATGTGTAATATTAATAGATGCTTGGACACCAACAAAAACAGTCCTTTTGTGATTGTGTGGCTATGACGTGCTCAGCTGCGATAACAAGTGGATTTATATGTGAGATCTAGCTCTCGAGGCTACTCAATATAGCGAACGTTGAAGTCTGTTTTTAGCCTACCAGACTAAACTACTCTACCATAACCGAAGCAAATTGCTCGTCAAGTTACCGTTTGGGCGGCAGTAGGTATCACAAATGCTAATCACGGGAGCGGACCAAAATGTGTATCAGCCAATTTTCAAGCGATTGCTTCACGTTTGTCAAGTGACCGTTTGGGCGGCAAGGGATAGCACGAAAAAGCTCTCGAAAGAAATGGTGAAAACACAGAATGTGTCTATAGGCGTACTCACAGTTCACTTCTACTCAATTCAAGATACTTTCACCAAAACCAAGCTCCTTCACTCTAATACAACTCCATCAGCACAACAACAGCAGCAACAGCAAGCAACGTACAGGCTTCAGCACAACACAATGGAATCTTTTCTGGAGACCAATGCAATAGCAAGAAATTAAATTTATGTTTCTTGGGTTATTCCAATATTTTACCACCATATACCACGATCAACTAAAAGAATGAACGCTATCACTTTTAAAAAAACAAGTATTTGAATATTTAACGTAGTTTTAACACACTAATAATTGCATTATACACGGACAAGCTAAACAAATTGTGTTAACCAGAACGACAGTGAAACCATTGGACATTGGACCAGTTCAACGAGATGCTGGACGAGCTAACCGATAAGCTAGCCGACCGGAGACCAGTCGTCATCGCTGGCGACTTCAATGCTTGGGCAGTTGAGTGGGGCAGCCGTCTCACCAACCCAAGAGGGCGTAGTCTACTAGAAGCGCTGGCAAGGCTGGACGTAGACTTGGGTAACGAAGGAACAACCAGCACCTACCGTAGAGATGGCCGGGAATCAATAATCGACATCACTTTCTGTAGTCCTGTGTTGACGGGAGGCCTGAACTGGAGAGTCTGCGATGGGTATACTCATAGCGATCATCAGGAGGTCCGGTATAGAATTGGTGGAAGAACACAATGCTCACAGAGAGCGAGTACACCTCATGAGCAGATGTGGAAAACGAAACGTTTTAACGAAGAGCTTTTCGTGGAAGCCCTCAGAAGAGAAGAGCAGGTTCTGAACTTGAGATCGGAGGAGTTAACGGCTGCGATGGTACGAGCATGCGACATTGCCATGCCACGGAAAGTCGAGCCGAAATACAGACGTCGTCCGGTATACTGGTGGAATGAGACACTTGGCAACCTCCGCAAAAGATGTCTCCAAGCCAGGAGACGGATGCAAAGAGCCAAAACCGATGGTGAGAGGGAAGAGCGAAGAGTAACATTGAGGGCGGCGAAAGCCGATCTGAAAAGAGAAATTTCGCTGAGCAAGAGAACGTGCTTCAAGGAGTTGTGTCGCGATGCCAATGCAAATCCGTGGGGAGATGCATACAGGGTGGCGATGGCCAAGATCAGTGGTCCAGCCGTACCCGCTGAAACATGCCCAGAGAAGTTGCAGATTATCGTCGACGGGTTGTTCCCACAACACGCGCCAACGGTCTGGCCACCGACACCGTATGGCCAGGAAGGTGAAGAAAGAGCAATCATTACCAATGAGGAGCTCATAGAGGCGGCCAAGAAAATGAAGCCGAAGAAAGCGCCTGGCCCTGATGGTATCCCCAACGTAGCGTTGAAAGCTGCTATCACGGCCAACCCAGATATGTTCCGGACATCACTCCAGATCTGCTTAGATGAGGGACATTTCCCAGCACAGTGGAAAAGGCAAAAACTGGTTCTGCTACCGAAACCGGGTAAGCCCCCCGGTGAACCAGGCTCGTTTCGGCCGATATGTTTGCTTGACACACTCGGAAAGCTGTTGGAGAGGATCATCCTCAATAGACTGATGGCGTTCACTGAGGGAGAGCGTGGACTGTCGGAGTGGCAGTATGGATTCCGGAAAGGAAAGTCAACGGTAGATGCCATCAAAACAGTGATTGACACAACCGACAAAGCAAGGACAAAAAAACGTAGAGGTAACCGTTACTGTGCTGTCGTGACGATAGATGTGAGAAACGCCTTTAACAGTGCAAGCTGGGAAGCCATTGCTGTGGCGTTACATAAAATGAAGGTTCCGGATTATCTGTGCAAGATACTAGGAAGCTACTTTGAAAACCGGGTCTTGAGCTACAGCACTAGCGAAGGACAGAAGACGAGGTCGGTAAATGCGGGAGTTCCACAGGGCTCTATCCTGGGTCCAACGTTGTGGAATGCTATGTACGACGGAGTGCTGACGCTTAGGCTGCCAACAGGCGTCAAAATCGTTGGATTTGCAGACGACATCACGCTTGTGGTCATTGGTGACTCACTGGAAAGGGTGGAGGTTCTCGCTACAGAAACAGTGGACGCAGTCGAAAACTGGATGTACGAGAAGAAACTGGTGATAGCCCACCAAAAAACGGAGCTGTTGCTTATCAGCAATCGAAAAGTGGTGCAGAAGGCTGAGATTACAGTGGGAGAACACACCATAGCCTCAAAGCGGGAGCTAAAACACCTCGGCGTAATGATCGACGATCGGCTGAACTTCAACTGCCATGTCGATTACGCGTGCGAGAAAGCAGCAAGGGCAGTCACAGCGCTGTCCAGGATCATGCCGAATAACTCGGCGATTTGCAGCAGTAAGCGGAGGCTATTGTCTAGCGTGGCTACGTCGATCCTGAGGTACGCTAGCCCGGCGTGGGGAACCGCAATGAAGACGAAGAGGAACCGAGTCAAGCTTAGCAGCACGTATAGGCTGATGGCCATGCGGGTAGCGAGTGCCTACCGAACCATATCTTCGGAGGCAGTATGCGTGATTGCCGGAATGGTCCCTATCGGCTACGTTTTGGAAGAGGATAAGGAGTGCTACGAAGCTAGTAGTACTAGAGGAGCCCGGAAGATTGCCCGAGCCGACACGATGGTGAAATGGCAACGCGAGTGGGATACCGCTGAGAAGGGAAGGTGGACTTATCGCCTTATTCCAAATCTGGCGAAATGGGTGAGCAGATCCCATGGAGAAGTCAACTTCCACTTGACGCAGTTCTTGTCAGGTCACGGCTGCTTCAAGAAATATCTGCACAGGTTCGGCCACGCAGAGTCGCCGCTCTGCGCTGAGTGCCCAGTCGTAGAGGAGTCGCCGGAACACGTCATTTTCGAGTGTCCACGTTTTGCTGCGGAACGTAGCGAGATGACAGCGGTCTGCGGTGCTGACGTAACCGTAGACAACGTAGTGGATAGAATGTGTAGCGATGAGGTGATGTGGAACGCGGTGAACATGGCGGTGACGAAAATAAATGTCATTGCTTCAGCGGAAGTGGAGGGAGGAACAAGCCGGTGAACCGGAAGTCAGTCTCCAACCGGAATCGCCGAACCGACCTCGGCACCCAACCGGTAGGTAAGCTTGATCCACCGTCGGGGACAAGACCGAGTAGATCGTGGAAAAAGCCCCGGAAATTGTAGGCTTCGTGGCCGTGCGGTTAGCGGCGTCAGTCGTTTAGGCATATTGTGCCATGAAGTGTGGGTTCGATTCCCACTCCAGTCGGTGGAAACTTTTCGTCAACGAAAAATTCATCATTGGGCTACTGGGTGTTTCGTGTTGTCCGTTGCCTAATGTTTGTGATTGTTCAGTCTGTGCAGCCTTGAGCTGAAGACGGTGTAAATTGTCTTGCCAAATTGGTCGTCAGGGCACCTGTGAACCGGAAGTCATCCACCAACCGGAATCGCAGGATCGACCTTGGCACCTATCCGGGCAGCATCGGTACCGGAAGAACTTCCACCTCCGGGGAAGTCTTCGTCGGGGTAGGGTAGATTCACCGCCGGGGACTATCCGAATAGTGCGCGAGAACCTGGAGTGCTAAATGGCATGCGTCCAGCACCGAGAGAACTTCCTTCGTCAGGGAGTTTCTGGCACCCATGGTATCGGGAGCCGAATGGCTGAATATGGCATGTTTAGCTAACAAATTATTAATGGGAGCCGAAGGGCTCAGCATGGCATGGATTAGGAACTAACAAATTAATGATGGAGCCGAAGGGCTTAATGAAGGGTGCGCGTAGCATGTGTCGCCTCTTCTTCGAAGTAATACCGCAAGGTGGTGCCGGAGAAGAATTCTTTACGGTGACGGTGTACCTAGGAGACTGTTTTTTTAGTGGGTAGGCGCCCCATTGCGAATCCCACACAGTGCCAAACCATACACTGTGGCATGAGCATGAACAAATACAGGCCAGTCTTGAGAAGATTTTTTAACTCCTAGAGATGCATGAAAAAAAAAAAAAAAAAAAAACACACGGAACATGTGCTCAGTTCGTCGAGCTCTATCGATTGGTATATGAGACTTGGCCCTCCGGGCCTCGGATCAAAAGTCGGTTTTTCAAGCGATCTTTATACCCTTCTTATGGTTGTAAGAAGGGTAAAAAGAGGAATTTTAGAGATTTTTTTGGATAAAATCGATTTTTATCTCTGTAACTTTACGTTCGATTGCAGCATGTTTATGAATGATGTCAAAGCTTTCAATCGATGGAAAAAGAGCTCAAATCGGATCAAAAATAGCTGAGAAATTGATCAAAATGTAAAAATTGAATATTCTAAAATAAACTTATTTATTTCCAGTACTTTACAAAATTCTTCTATTGATATCTCTGTAACAAATAATCCGATTTCAATGAAAATTTGAAGGGTTATGAATGAATGTTAGAGCTTCCATAAGTCGATAAAAGAACTCGAATCGGTTCAAAAATGGCTGAGAAATTGATCAAAATGCAAACAGTTGAAAGTAATAAAATATGCTTTTTCTAGTACTTCACGATACTGTTTGAATCATAACTCTGTAACGAAATGTCCGATCGCAATGAAATTCAATAGCGTTCTATGGGAATGTTGTAGCTTTCATTTAGAGCTAAAAGTGTTTAAATCGGTTGACAAACAGCTGAGATAATTGAGTGACATTTTTTGTAACACACACACACACATACACACACACATACACACACATACACACACACATACACACACACATACACACACACGGACATGTGCTCAGTTCGTCGAGCTCTATCGATTGGTATATGAGACTTGGCCCTCCGGGCCTCGGATCAAAAGTCGGTTTTTCAAGCGATCTTTATACCCTTCTTATGGTTGTAAGAAGGGTAATAAATGAACAATGTCTTTGGAAAAAGCTATCGGGGAAACGGTACATTCGGGGAAACAGTTCATTCTGGAAAATGGTTTTCGGGAGAAAATCCTTTGGGAAGAAATCATTCGGGGAAATGGTTTTCGGGGAAATGTCCGACAGTCGCTTGCTGTCACTATCAATGCTTAAAATTTGCTGATTTGTACAGGCCGACTGCGATATAAATCGGATCATTCCACATCACATCAACATCATACTGTCTACTCCATCACCAGTGCATTGATGGCGATAGACTATGGATATCACTGATGGGTTAAGTTTAACCTCGAATTAAAAAAAAATGGCAATTTATCAGTACGATATTTTTGACAGTGTTGCAGATAGATTGAAACTATGTGTTGGTCACTGAAAAACATTAATAGCATGGATAATTACAACGTGATCACTCATTCTGCAATGATTATGATCTAGAGTGCGTTGTCGCATCACTGCGTTGGTTGTCAAATCAAAGTGATATTGATAGCTCGCAAGAGACATTGACAGTTTTAGCACAGAGAACAGACGTTCATCTTTAATCGTCAGCGTGTGTAAAGCTTTGTACGGGGCATTTCAAAGTATGTCGTTATGCTCCTGTTACGCGGCGCTGTCATCAGAATATAGGAGCTTCAATTTTGCCGCTTTTTACACTTTGGCGCTAGTGTCAGCATCAAAAATTGCCACTTGTTGCTAGCGTTGCTTTGTGTGCCAATGTATGTTGACGTTCACTAGTGCCATCGTGTGGTCAAAACGAGTTTGTATGTCGCGCTTTCTGCGTTGGCGGCGCTGACGATTGACTGTTACCACAGAGAACAGACATGGAGGCTCGAACAAAATTCCATCAAAATCATGTGTAAAGGTTAGAGTCAATCATCAGCGCCGCCAACGCAGGCAGCGCGACACACAAACTCGTGTTGACCACACGATGGCACTAGCGAACGACAACATACATTGGCACACAAAGCAACGCTAGCGACAAGTGGCAATTTCTGATTGTGACACTAGCGCCAAAGTGTAAAAAGCGGCAAAATTGAAGTTCTTATATTCTGATGACAGCGCCGCGTAACAGGAGCATAACGACATACTTTGAAATGACCAGTACAAAGATTTACACACGCTGACGATTCAAGATAAACGTCTGTTCTCTGTGCTGTTACCCTTACACATGATTTTGATGGAAATTTGTTCGAGCCTCCATGTCTGTTCTCTGTGGTTTTAGACCATCAGCCATCAGCTGATATGGTTGATATTAAGCAACTCTGATTTCACATCATTGAAAAAAATGTCTGAAAATATGAAGAAACTTTGCCGTAGACACCATATATCTAAAATTAACGGTTTAGGCACAATCCTATTTTGGCTTCATAGATATGGCTTTGGGACCAATGTGCAATGGTCGCCACCATTATCATATGACTCATTTTCACTTTGTTTTGACTCAAAATGTTAGGTTCCAGTACTTAATAAACAATTGAAGATATTTTTTCATGTGTTTGCCAACTCCGGGAAGAAAATGTTGCCAAAACGGGTGATGCTAAAATCCGGGGGTAGACAAAAGCGGGGTGTTGCCAAAATCGGGAAGGCACTGTATTCAGAAAGTGGTCCAAAGCGGGAAGGACATGTTGCAAGAATGCCCGACCACAGTTTATACAGTCAAACCTCCATGAGTCGATATTGAAGGGACCATCGACAATAGAAATATAAGTAGTAGAACGCTAGAGGCGCTGTTATCACAAAAAAGAATTATTTTTATTATTACTTACTGTTGAAAGTTTTTGATTGCTTGTTTAGTACCACACGCTCAAAAAAGAATTCTGAAAAACGTGAACTGTCAAAATACACCATGAACTACCAAAATGGTCACATAACATGATCTAGTTCACGGTGTATTTTTGTTGTTGACGAGTTCACGTCTGCTGTTCACGGATTACGAGAACGGATTTTTTTCTGTGCACGTTGTAAGAGAATGTTTTATTTTGGTTGAAAAAATTGATTTGACACTTATAGACCCGGTACTCAAGGTGTCAGAGCGTGGCAAACTAGATGTTGGTCACACGAACAGTCGCGACATTAGCGTTCTACGGCTAATGCTTTCTACCACAGAGAACAGACGTTCATCTTTAATCGTCAGCGTGTGTAAAGCTTTGTACGGGGCATTTCAAAGTATGTCGTTATGCTCCTGTTACGCGGCGCTGTCATCAGAATATAGGAGCTTCAATTTTGCCGCTTTTTACACTTTGGCGCTAGTGTCAGCATCAAAAATTGCGTTGCTTTGTGTGCAATGTATGTTGACGTTCACTAGTGCCATCGTGTGGTCAAAACGAGTTTGTATGTCGCGCTGTCTGCGTTGGGCGGCGCTGACGATTGACTGTTACCCTTACACATGATTTTGATGGAATTTTGTTCGAGCCTCCATGTCTGTTCTCTGTGCTTCTACTCCATCGACTCATGAAATATCGAGTCATGCAACAGGAATCCTTTGGAAAGCTGTTTCGAGGGACCATCATAGTACCATGAAATGACGTTTTTAGTATGGTTCCATGAGTCGATATCGAGTCATAGAACATCGTCTCATGGAGGTTTAACTGTATATATTGGTGTCGCTTCAGATCCGCTTAGTACAACAAGGCGTGAAGCGCAGCGTGCTAGATGGATGGATCAAGCTCACAACGAGCGTTTGGCAGAAGCAAGAATGGGGTACAAGCATTGCATAATTCGTTCTCATTTGATTTTGAAGCACGATCAAAGCAAGCGAAGAAAAACATCCCATTTGTAACGGTCCAGGATCGGCCAATGTATCGCAAGCTGTAACAAGTTGGATAAATAAGAGCAGCGAATGAGACCCCCAAAGAGAGAGCGATGATAAATTCATTTTTCTCGCTTGTTTACTATGGGGGGTATGTGTTTAATTTTACTGTAAAGATAAACAATCCTCTAACATCCGATAGCAATAGCCTCTCCCAGGTTTGGTGATTATTTAGTGGGGTTTTATCATGCACTTCTATCCCCCCCTATCTAATCAAAGTTGTTGCAGTGGTCCGAATAAACAGGCTCTCATAATGTGCAGCATATCATGATTGCTACAAAGAGCGATAAGTGAGAGATTCTCTCAATTTTCTCCAGTATTCAATCCCTCATCGGGTACTTGTGGTCAACCACGAACCGAGAATTGTGGCGTGAAAATATTGATGCACTGTTATCTTTATAAATATTATCTAAATAAATAAATGAATTAAAATGTAGTTTCAATATTTAGAGAAAGTCATGATCATGGTCATGATGATGTTTTCATAAAATGCCACTATAATACCCACATCCACATGCAAAAAGTTTTATTTTAACTCATAATTGAATGATTGACGAATGACGAATCAGCGACGTAGCAATGAAAGAGACAACCATCCAGGTGTGCTCTCCAGCGAGCATGAACTCAATCAACCACAATTCCGTTTTCTCCGCTGATTCCACCGCAAAAAAAAAAGACCAACCACAGAGAACCATCATTCATTTATTCACGCCAAACAAGAATGGAGAGCCAATTGCATCAGACAACGGTTAACGACACAGGTAAAGAGCAAAAGGTTAAACCAAAACCAAACAAAAACTCATGTTATCACATGGAAGCTCCGCCCAATCCGAGCAGGCCACGCCCACCGTCCTTCGTGAACATGCGCGTGCCCTATCAGTGGCTCACCATTGCACAAACACCAACGAGAGGGAACTCCCGCAGTATAATACGACAAGTGAGTTCCCACCCGCAATATCACGCATGGCCTTCTCAGCTGTTGCTGCGAGGATAAGACAAGGATCTCAGCGCAAGCAGTTTGCGTCGATCGCTCGTGTGTTCGGTAGTGCTGGGTAACGGTTAGAAGAGTGCATGTGCATTTGAATGTTAGACCGATCCGTGCATGTCAAGCTGTATGAATAGAGATAGGTTATAGCTACACCGGTGTGTAATGAGGTAATTGATGCCGAAGGAGTGATTTGGCGGGATCAATTGCACTGGCCGTTGGAGAAATTTGGCAACGGATCAAAGAACAGCCGAGCAAAGCAAATTTGCCTGGATTAGAGCCGTAGTGTGGATACATTTCGCTTGGACCGTCGGATTTGATCTGTGACAGAATGTTGCGCGTTGATCAACATTAGTGTCCGTGTTCGTGTGTATTGGTGGTTTACTGTTTTTTCGTCGAAGGAGAATAGATGCAGAAACCAAAGAAACCGCGGCGCGGCGGCTGGCTGGTGTGTATGCAAAAGTGTATGGGTGCTATTTTTAGTGTGACCGTTTGAACCGAAGTCGCGCATTTAAGAATTTTGATACGGGTGAAATATTTGACCGTGTGCCGGCTTCGTCATGGCGATATTCGCAGAGCCGAAGCGTAAACAGTGTTGTTTTCGTTCGACGAAGGAAACCGGAAGGCGACGAATCTAGAGCGTGTCATCTTGATCGAAGAAAGGCGCTTTGCGCAATCTACGCGCGGTCTGCCTTTTGGTGATCTGGGGTTTGTAGGATTTGGGTGCAGAGTTTTAATTGCTGTAAAGTGTCGATCGTAGTAGACGATAACGAAGATTATTTAGAACCGTAGAACCCGTTCAGTGGAGTCACAAACCGAAATGTTGCAACATTCCAGGCGGCGATTACTACGAGTTATCGGCGAGCAGCAAACAAACGCCCCCAAACTTTTAGTCCGCAGGGAAGCGAATGCGGCTGTCATGGGATCGTTAGGAGGCGGTTGGAAGTGGCACAGGCAGGATTAAACAATAATAATAACAACAACAATAATGATAAATGATCTGGATCTGACTGTCAAACGGGGGAATTGAATCTCTCTCT